>NC_087476.1:12851175-13153448 GCF_036417665.1 Passer domesticus | reverse complement strand
TTAATAGCCACACTGATACAGAAAAAATGTAGAATTAGTCAAACAGGACCATAAAACTGAGAAAACTTAAAATTAAATAATTTTATGTCTATTAAATGTGTAAATCATAATCATCAACAGAAAAACATTTGCATATACCAACAAAGATTTTTTTTCAGTACATAATTATTATTCACATTAACTTGGTATTAGGGAACTAACCTGCTATAGTGAATATAGTTGCATGATCAGCACATAAGGAACCCAGTGTGGTGTGTGAGAAAGGTCCACATTTCAGACAAATATATGCAAAACCAGAAAACTTCAGGCTGAATAGAGTGAGGTAAAATGCTTTTAAGATAATAAAGAGATTGCTAAAAAATCATATTAAATAGGAAAGAGATTCTGGTCATAGTGGTGAGCAATATCCTGAAATGTTTATTTTCACTGCTTAAAAATTTGCACAAGTGAAAGCTGAGAAACAGACCTCTTGGATTAAGCAAATCAGTAACAGAAATCTGGAATTATCTGATGTATATAAAACTAAAAAAAAAAATTGATAAAATTATCAAAGAAATTTGACTATTTGTAACACTTGGGTGTAGACCTGCAGTTAACATACTTTTTAACCCTTTTTTTGGCTCAGAAATGAAAAATTTTGAGCAATTTTTTCAGAAAAGGTGGTATGGCATTAGAACTTGCTGCATGAAAGTGAAATCTCTGGAAAGAAATCTGTCTTCAGGTAACAAAATAGCTCACTAGGATCCAGAAAGTGTAGTAGAAATGGAGATTTATGCATTGCCACTAATAGCAACAGTAAAAGGATCAGAGCCACAATCCTAGTTCAGCTGAAATTAGTATGGATACTTACAGACTTACTAAAATTGAGTAATTTAGAGATAGGTGGGGAGTGAGTATGAGTACTAGTAATGTGAACAAGCCCCCTATTTTTAAAATGAAAGGTAATAGAAAATTAAGGATCAGGAACAAAGCAAAATGAAGTGTGGTGATGAGGGTTTGCTCAAATAAAAAGAAGTTAACTGTAGGCATTCTTCTGTTTTAGCTTGCCACTTTAGTCAGAAGAAAGTTTCCTACCCAAATTCATAAATAGTAGTCCCTTCTTAAAAAGAATCAAATGTCACTATGCATACTATGCATACTCTAGAAATCACACCAGAAATTTGAAGACAGTAATGAATACAAGACAAGAATACAGTGAGCATATTGCCGGGTTCTGTTCTTCAGCAACCTATAAGATGTCTGAATTATTAGACCCAGTATTTCATCACAATACAATGTTCACACTGGAAAAGCAGAGCCCTTCACACATAAGTATGTACAGCAGGACTGAGAGACTCAGTTGTGGGATAATCCTAAACAAAGGATCAACAAGTACCTTGCTCCTTTCACCTGCACCTTTTCAAGGGAGATGTCCTCCACAAGTCTGCCTTTCCAGCAGACTTTAGTGGCTTTCTGGGTTTGTATAAACTCTCAGTCATTTCCTAAAGACTCCCTGTATTTCAGTCAGCTCTAAGGTATTCTGTAGCTCTGTTTCTGGATGTCACACCTTTTCCCCAGCAAGGTGCCTGCCAATTTCTAGCAGTGTGATGATTCACCATTTCCTGTTCTTCTCCTATTTCTCACCCATATTTCCCAGCTTAGCTTGTCCAATAACTTAGGAAGGCACAGTTTCCTGCTCCCTCCATATGGATTTCCCTGGCCCTCATCACAGGAGCTCAGACAGACAAACCAGCAGCCTTCTTCCCTATGGAGTGCAGTATACAGTGTGGAGCACCTCCAGCATACAGTTTAAATTTTATCAGCTTTAAGTCTGTAGTAATTGTATTAACACAATAGTATTATTTTTGGAACAGTTACACCCTGCTTTAAGATATCTCAGAGGCCATTCTTTGAGCACAAGGTTCAGCACTTCCCCATCTTCCCAGTTTAGTGATGACATCTGGCATTTTAGGCCATTACATGTTCTGTCTCTCACTCCAAGACCCACATGAGATGGTGTCAGGGAGATGATAGAAAACTGTGCCTTACTGAGTCACTGCAATGATTTCACAGTCCACTATACAAGATCAAGCAGACAGGGCCTTAGGTTACAGAGAATGTTCTGGTTTTACCTCCTGTTTGTAAGCAAAATGAACTGTGAATGGGTACGTTGAGCCCTAGCAAGTCGGCATAGCTCAAGACCAAGTACAGAAATGACTGTAGCCAAGTAAAATGTCTATAACTGTGCTACCTATTTACCCAGGAAATGCATTGTTCTGATAGCCTACGTTCTGGAACTCTTTTGGTGGTATATCTTCAGAATAATAAAAATATTTTTTAAAAAAAGTAATATTTTTAGTCTTTGTAATAAGATAAAGTCAGCAACATCATGAGTATCCTGCATGTAAGCATTCTCCACTAGCCTTTTAACACGTGTACTGTGTTGAGTTTACCACTAAATAATGCATACAGATCTTGAATAAAACCAGATTGTTAAATTTTGAATACCAAGGATTTAAATAATATTTTCAATTATCTTTTTCCTAGTTAAGTTTTTATTATGGGCTATAATGCCTTCTTCCTTAAAACAGTTTTATAAATAAAGTAGACACAGACTAAAAGATGCTTCTAAATGTTTGGCTTGCTACTCCTTGGTTTTCTGAGTAGTCAGGCCACTCTGGTAAAGACCATTACTTACACAAGCCTAAGGCATGGCCCTGAGCTTCATCATTCTTCAGAACTCTGGACTTCAACCAGTTCTGCAGTGTTGGAGCCTCAACAGCTGTTCTTCAGTGTCATAATGTGTCATAGGAAAAAATATTTTTCAATAAAACAAATTATGCAGGCCACTAGTTCATAATTTAAATAAAGAGTATTGTAGTTGAGAGATAAATGTGGCACAAGAAATCTTTTTGTTGTAGTGGTGAGTGTAGGATTTCAAAGAATAGCAGAGTCATGTAGCTTATTCATCTTTTAGCAACTTCCCAGTTTATCTTTTTTAAAGATGTTTTTGTATCTTTTATCCAGAGGGCAGTTTTTGCCCTCAAAGCTATTAATGTATTTTCAAATCTATAGGTTCTTTCAGAAGAACTGCCCTCTTAAATCAGACTACAGTATTAGTTTATCTGGATTTTTTTTCAGACCCTTTCCTGAGTAACAATTTCAAAACAAAAGAAAATTATTTTTCATGCAGACATTCATGTCATATATTGGATTAAAACCATATGATATAAATAAGATAAATTTTGAGAAAATCTTCAACATCTCCATTCAGTTTTTACTAGAGTCAACAGAACAAATTGACTAAGATTTGGAGAGGGTATTTTGTTTTCTCTTTCTCTTCTTGAGGTTAAAACTATACATTAAGGTGTAGTCTTAATGTATTTAGCTGCTACTTTCATTTAATCTTATTAGAATTAACTCCTATTGTATCAAGGTATACACTCTCACGCTTGGCAGAGTATTTAATTGTAACAAATTAATTGTGTCTAAAATTCTGTGCATTCCAGTGGAACGTAGTTGTAGTTTCACCAATAGAATTTACTGAGATTTACATTTGTGTAGCCATCATCTGCCTTGGTGAAACATAGGAAGACTTTGAATAGCTACTGGCTTCCCATCCTACCTGTTGCTCCAGCCTTCTCCTGCCTCCCTGAACTAAAGGCTTTCCCAGCTCCATCTTCTGTTACAGATCTGCTTCAATACTTGCTCAGGGGTACCTCTCACTAGACCAGGTTGCTCAAAGTTCCATCCAACCTGGCCTTGAAATTTCCGGAGTTGGAGCATCCACAACTTCTTTGGGAAACCTGTGCCAGTGTCTCATTACAATCATAGTTACGAATTTCTTCCTAATATCTGACCTAAATCTGCCCTCTTTCAATTTTAAGCCATTCCACCTTGTCCTATCATTCTCTCCCCTTGTAAAAAGTGCTTTACTCTTGTAGCCCCTTTAGGTACTGGCAGGTGCTATAAGGTGTCCCCAGAGCCTTTTCTTCTCCAGGATGAACAGTCCCAACTCTGTCAGCCTGTCTCCATTGGAGGGGTACTCCAGCCCTCTGAGCATCTTCATATTTTGCTACCTTCCTGTGAAGTATGGTCATATGGTTTTGAGCTTTGAGTGGCCGAACAAGGAAACTGAGGCAGGCAGCAAGAGTGATGAAGTGAGTAAAGTGAGTATACAAGCAGATGAAGAATGTTGTCACACAGGTAAAAAGCCAAGATGAAAAGAGTGGATTTGCAGCATAAATATTTTTCCCCCCTTGGGACCTTGGTGTCTATGAATAAGAAACAGCAATCCAGCCTGATGTTCTGCCTCCAAGTATGTACCCTTACCATGACCCATGTGCTAGCATTATGCTTATATAGCCATGTGAAAAGTCAGTTCAGTGAACACCGTAATGTAAAAGTATAATTTAAGAAAATATATTATACCTCTCCAAGTAAATCCCTTTCTCAGTTCCAGTTCAGTTGTACTCTGTGTATTACCAATATAAAATTGCAGCTGCATTTAACAGCTAGAAAAGTGCCATCCCATCAGCAGTGACCTGCAATTATATTGGCCTGAAATTATCAGAGACTTTCAGTTTATGCACAAAATTTCTGCCTTCCAGCTTACCTAGTCTGCATGTTCTCAGCCTGTCACTTGCAGAAGTATTGTAGGTGTCATAAGTAAAACTGACATTCCTCTACCACCAAAAGATATATTATCCCATCTCTCTGTGATCTGCATGGTAATTCCTCGATATCCTCTGGTGCCTCTCAGCACCTGCTCTGATATAAACTCACTTATTAAACCTAAGATGAATAAAAGAAAACACACCAATGACAAAGTATCCATTGTCAGCTCAAATGAGCCCCAGAATGAGTAGAAGGGAAGTGAGAATGAAGCATAGGAAGATTTAAGTAGTAACTCTGTATTTCAAAAGCAGCTTCAGACTAACTAACTTTGCCATTTGTGATCTCATCTAATACCATCCTTTTTTACCACCCTCCCCAGGAGACCACTAGCAGCCTTTGATCCTGTGTAGGTCCCTGAATACCAACTGTCATATCAACACAACATCTGCAGCATGCAATTGTACTAAAAACTGTTCTGCACAAGTGAAATCTGAATGAAAACTATTGTTAACATTTCACCACCATTTACTTTTTTCTTCAAGGTTTCATTTTTAACTATTCTTAGACGTGCTTGCTCAAGTGGAAATACTTTTTTTGACACCAAGACTTCTCTTTCTGAAGGAACTGTTATTCTGACTTCAGCAAAACAACTTTAAGAACTTCCAGCCCCCTTCACTTCTCTGCCCTGTCATTCCAGCACCACTGGTTTGATACACCACCTCTCCAGCTGTGCTTGCACAGCAGTTTGTCTGGCCACAATAGGAACACTGAAACAATTTAGGTTAAAAGTAGCACTCTGAAACAAACCACTGTTTTTAATTCAGGCTGCCTCTGCTACAGACTCATGAACAACTGTCTCAGCATTACAGGGTAGGTAGAGTGAAGTTCAAGATTTTCTTCACTCCATAAATCACTAAGTTATATACAGTTCAGGGACAGATTTTATCATACTTAGCTATGACTAGAATGAGCTAAGATCAAAACTTCTGAATTGAGGTGTCTTCATGAACATATTTACATGGGTACCAGGTATGTAAACTGTAGGGCACTTCATGTAGAGAAATCCAATTCATGCACAGAGTGATTCAGCTGACTTCAGAGAGGAGACGGCCTGAGACACCTGTATCCAGTGGGTACCTGCGTTTTGGTGACTGAGGTCATCTGTAGGAGCCTACTGAGGGTGGACTACATTGGCATACAGCTCTGCTAGCTGTGTTGAGAAGCCCTCTGTTGGCTAAATCGGAGAGTAGACAGCTGCCAGGTCCGTAATCTTAAACTGAATCCTCATCCTAAAATCTTTACACAGGAGATCCTAGGTTCTGTGCCCACTCACATGTATCTCTTACTACTTCAGACCTGCCGTGGCAGCCAGGCTGTGACGGACTAATAAGAGATGAGGTTCAGCCTGTGGCTTGTGGAGCAGCAGGCAGGATATTTGGATAGCATGACACACGAGTGCTCAGGAGGCCGAAACCCTGATTTATGGGTAGGTGTGTCTCATGTGCACAGACATTTCTCTGATGGTACAGCCCCTCTGTGTAGTTTTCCATGCCATGTCACCCCTTGGCTCTGCCACAAGGACTCTCTGTGGGTTTTCCTGCTGAATCAACCTTCAGGAAGTCATTATCTTTCTCTGAACTGATTTACCCATGGCTCCACAGCCAACTGTATTGGAAGAAGACATGGAGTCACTGAAAAACTGGACAAAGAGGGGACAGAATGAGGAAAACAGAAACTTAAACCACTTTTACACCAGAAAAAGATTTCTGGAAACATACAAATTGTACATATAATTTTACATATATATTTAACAAAATCAAAACAAAATAATAGAATACCCTGAGAATCTGTAATGCTTAATATGTGAACAGCATGCTTCACTGCCCAACATGCTGAGAAGTTTTATTTCCTGCTTACAGACTAATTGATAAGGCATGTGCATAATTAACATAATGCTTATGTAATGAAAAATTAATTTAAGGTTGTATGTAATCATTCCTTTTCACTTTGTATATTAACTTATTTCAAAAAAAAAATATTCGTGATGTTCGTAAATAATGAAAAATATATTCTATGTTTCTAATACGTGAAAAATATATTCATGTTTCTAATACTTGAAAAATAAGTACCTCAGAAAGGCCTCCTGAAATACAAGTAGGAAATTAATTTGAATGTAAATGTTTCACTGTAGATTATATATCACATTTTTTCCAAAAGTTTCTTGTCCATTTTATGACAGAATGATATATGCATTATTTTCACCTCAGTATCTGTTCAGTTAACAACCCTGCAGAACTGTATAGTCAACATGAATGAAAAATGAAGATGAGAAACTGAAATTATCTGTAATTAGACTAAGATTATTGGGTTTTTTCTGTAAATTTGGTGTAGAATATGGTGCACTGTGTAGGAAGAAGCCTTTCAATTTTTGCTCTCAGATTCAAGGTTGCAAAAATGCAAAATTCAAATTTCTGTATATTTTGATTGATTTTGCCTTCACTTAAAACCACCTGGTTTTAACATGTATTTTACAACTTTATTTAAAACCTACATTGATTTGCAAGTTAAGTTGATTTTTCTAAGATTTATAATACCAACATTTAGCTTGGAAAAAGAGTCTTCATCCATTGTAACAGAGCTAAGAAAACTGGGGAGTAATATAAATCTCTAATTTAAAAACATATTAAAGAATCTCTCTAGTTACTTCCCGGATGTTAAAAATAACCTTTTTTTTTAATTCTTGAGGTCTACAATTTCTATAAGTGGGGATTTTTTTTAAAGTATTTTCTTCTCAATCTTTTGATCTGGGAAAAAAAGCAGAGGATTATTGAGTTGTTTGGGAGATGGGATATTATTTATTTGCAGAATATTTTAGATGTGACTCAGACAGGAAAAACTTCACACCTGTCTTGCCATTATGCTTAACTCATTCCTTAGAAAAACAGGTGAATTTTGCAATGGCCATCGAGGGTCAAGGGACTGAAAAGACAGGAAGGTCAATGGCACAGGGCTACGGAGGGGAATTGGGACACCCAGGTGTGGGGGACACATGAAGGCAGTTGGAAGGACTTTTGAGAAGGGCTTTATTTATTCAATATTCAGTGACATTGAATGCATAAGGACAAGGGATGAGGCAGTCTGCAGACAAGACACTTGACTGGATGAGTACCTCTGGAATGGAATAAGGCTGGAAAGTCTCCATAAGATCTTTCTGCAGAAATCTGCATCGCTTCTCTTCTTTTGTCTTTTCTCCCTCTCCATCCCAGCCCTTCTTAGTCATTCTCATCCTTCCTAACCTACTTAGGGTATAAAGTCTTCATCTCAATTTTGCATCTGCTGAGTGCTCACATGTCCACAACAAGATCACCTATTTCTATCCCTGAGTTTCCACAAGCATTTCCTTTTACAATTCCTCCTACATTCTCCTTTGAATTTATCATTGGGTTGAATTCAGATACCAAGGAACTAAAAGGAACTAAAACAAGAAAGTCACTTAGTCATAGGTACTCTGATATATCTTGGATTCCAGTCTTTCTGTAGATTGTATGGGTGAGACCCATACAACATGTATAGCTGTGCAGGGGAGCCTGAGAGAAGATCTGTTTAAGACAGGGTGATGAGCACTGACAGTGGCTTGGGTCTGAAAAACAGCCTGAATTAAAAATAATATTTCTGTACCCAAGGTAATGACTTCCTATTTCAGGCTCATTTAGCAGCAACCTGGGAACTCTGTTCTGTTGTGCAGTCACCCATAGATGCCTACAAGTGAAGAACAAAAAAATAGCATAGGCAAAACTTTCTCTCACGAGATGACAAAAATGTTTTGAAACCTCTATGCATTCATCCCCTCAAAACATCCTTTACCTCAACAGGGCTAGGACAGATTATTCTCCAGAGCTTTTACAGCTGAAGATGCCGACACTGGGCACTATCATGTCATGTAGTTACTCTGGAATTTCTGTTGTATGTAGAAAAGAGACATGATTTTTTCCACAATGCTTTCCAATTCTGGACCTTTCTGATCCAGACCCAGGATCTTACACAGAATCTGAAAAGTAGGAAAGGAATGCAAAGTTTATTTAGCCCTACACAACCCAAAGTATAAATTATTTGCTATTTTTTCTCTAGCAGCACCTTCTGTCTTCCAATTTTCTTTACAAATCCTGAGAAAGCAGATATAGTGGCACTTGAAACAGTTCTAAGGGTAACAGGGAGGCAGGGCTGTCTTTGCACAGAAAAATGACTGCTGAAGTACCCTTCATAGGCAGAAGGGTCTGCAGTTCTTTGAACAGAACAATTCACATTTAGGGTACAAATCAAGCGTTCTCTGTGACACTTCCCACTATTATATCCTACAGACATCAACAATCTCTGTTGTGCACACCATCTGACAAGGTCCTAATCCCTCTGCCTTAAAAGCCTTTTTGGACACCTATTGCTCTCTGCAGTTAAGCATGGGCTTCATTTGCTCTTAGAGACAGTAGGATGCACTGTGTGGAAAGGCTCCTAGGAAAAAGGCATGTGGGCATATCACACTTTGAAACATCTTGCCAAACATTTATTTCCTTTTATGTGCTTTATGAGAAAGGGGGATGTGAGATATTGCATTAATTGGTGTTTTACATGTAAAATTAAAAGGAGAACTAGTTGGCGAATTCTTTCTTACATTAGTGATGTTCACTGGATTTTAGGATAAACATTTAAAAAAAGAGCTCATTTGGCTGACACCATTAATTGCAAAACCTAGGCAAGTTATTCTACACTCCCTGGACAGCCAGTGTTGAATAACTGTCATTTCTAGAAAATAATCCATTGCACTCTAAAGTAGATATTTTGGATGTCTGCTACAATTAAGATAAATTGCATCTTAACATTCTAGGAGCTAGTGCTGTCTTAGACTTGGCTTTGTTTACAAAGAAGAAACTTCAGAAGAGCTATTTGGAAAAATAACCTTGGAAGCAGTAATCATGAATTTAAATTAAATAGTCTGTAATTAAGGCAGTCATTTCAAGGTGGATGACTTTGAGCTATTTACTAAAATCAATGTAAATGAAAAATAATGGACAAGAACACAGTGAAAGTTTGAAATTTCCTTTAAGGTACTGTGGAAGGTCTTAAATTACAAGAGAAAACATTGTACAAAGGGACTTAAAGCTGCCTGTGAAGTATTCCAGAAATAACACATGGAATGAATATAAAAG
The DNA here is from genome assembly GCF_036417665.1 of Passer domesticus. Lineage (NCBI taxonomy): Eukaryota > Metazoa > Chordata > Aves > Passeriformes > Passeridae > Passer > Passer domesticus. Next base: position 13,143,651 of record NC_087476.1, on the reverse strand, counting down.
AAAAAAAATAGAATAAAATGAAAGAGGTGTCAAAACTCAACCTAATTCAGTTCATATAAAACAAATCAAAACAAATGGAAAGAGATTATTCAATAAAAAGTGCAAAAGAGAACAAAGCAAGTAGAAGCAGATATTAAGAAGAAAGAATGGAGTCATTATTTAAAATAGTGTAGATATGACCTATGAAACAGGTGACTGATGTGTATCTACTTTCAATTTGTCTGATAATATTGGTGATGGAGAAAAAAACAATTTAAAATAGCAACCTAAACTAAGGAAATATGAAATTTTACAAAGAAAGAATAAGAAAATAAATTGTGGAAGGTCAATAATTACTGAAATTATATGTGCTTTTTTTTTTTTTGCTGTTGCTGATAATTTTCTTATCTAATTGCTGTTCCCAGTAAGTCATTCTGATCTCAACTTGTGATCTTTACCTTTTGTGCCTCCACTTCTCCTCTCCAGTAGAGGGGGAGGGGGAAGTGGGGGTGAGTGAGTGGCACATGCTTTCAATTGGAACACTTAACTGGAGAATATCATTCCAAAACCATCCTCTCTCTGGCCAGAAACACCAACAGCAGCAGTATTTTAAATAGAAATGGGTTTTTTTTAATATTGTTGGTCTGATGATATCTCCACAAAATAAAACCAACCAAAAATAAATCAAAAAACCAAACAAAACAAAGAAACAAAACCCAAAAGAAAGCCAAAAAAAAAAAAAACCCTAAAAGAATCCACAAAAAAAAATTGGAGTTCATTTATTTATGAAAAGAAAGAGTTTTACACGTGACTTCCACAATGCAGTAAGGTGTTTGGAAATCAGCCTGGCATCTGAGCTCTCCAATCAACCACTTTCTCTCATGGAACTTGCCTTCAACCATTTATACTTAGACATCTGTATTTAACAAATATTAAGCAGAAGCCTAAGCCCCATTAACATCAGTGACTGAGTTGATACAGGTGTTTAAGTGTTACCTTGAATGAAGATGTTGCTCTCAGCTATATTATTAACACAAAATCCTACAAACCTCTTGGTACAAAGTGCTAATTACCCTCTTTTCCAAAGAAATTGAGGTTACTCTGTGTAAAGAATTGTTGTCTGGTGCTTTCTTACTCCAATGAAAGTCAGTAATCAAGCAATCTACTATCTTGGCTTTACAAATATTTTTTGACATATTAGCACTAAATCTGTAATCACCTATGCTTTTTATCTGGTTAATAATCTATACTTTTATCCTATTAACATAATATGGTGTGGTTTTTCTCCTTTTTGGGAGGGATTTCTTATGGCTGCAAAAGGTGGCCACACTGAGGCCTATATCCCCAAAGCTGTTCAAAGTAACTATTATTTCTCTGTCTCACACATCTAACCATATTAAGAAACTCATGGATGCAGATTAGCCACAAAATATATACATGGGAAGTTTTAATTTTAATGCACAATTAAGCAGTTGAAATTACTTAGATGGTTGAAATCTGCCAGTTCCTATAATGGAGTAAGCAACTCCGTGTAGGAGGAGTCAGGGCATTATTGTCACCAAGCCATAGTCAGGGATCAAAACAGTGCCATAACGACAAGAAATATAATTTTGTGCTCAAAAAGGGCAATTTACAATGCCCTTTACAGTGTACCAGAAAATGTCTTGAGGTTGGTTTAAACAAAGCTCTCAAGGAATGCTCTGGTAAATGACCTGACAGCAGTCATGATTTATTTTTATTTTCTTAGATGTTTCTCTTGAGTCATAAGAACAGATTATAACATAGTTTATCTGTGACATGAGATCATTAACTCTAGGAAGTAAAAAATGATACCTCTCCTGGGCAGAGTTCTTTAAAATGCTGTTTCTAACAATTTACTGGCGTTAGAAAGTTCACTGCTTTATCATATTTAACAACTTGTGTCATATTAAAGCCGCTCACACACATAATTTTGGGGTCAGACAAAGGGATAATACATACTATATTATAATATAGTATCGCATTTCCAGGTATAGATCATTATAAAAGTGTATTTAACATAGAATATTCCTAGACAAGTAATATCTAATGAATGTTTTATATTTTCACTTTACAGAGATTTTAGGTGTATGGGAACACAGATGGTGAAATCAATAAAACAACAATGTCTGAACAGGATCTATAATTAATTATTCTTTCACCCGTAGACAGACTGCTGCCATAGAGGCAGAGCTGAACAGAAGAATTAAAGGAGTTAGTTTCCCTTTTATTACCCAGGTATTGTCTTGAGTATCATATTCTTTTAAAGTGTTAATTAGCCAGATATTCAAAATAGTTTTGTTGGTTTTTCTGGGGAAGTATTGGCTTTGTTTAATTTTTTTTAAAAAGTCCAAGCCCTGGATCTACTGAGATGCCATCAGTCTGATAAACACTGATATGTAAGTGATTAAGGGAGCATGAAAGGCATCGTGGCAGGAACAGTGGTCTTGGTGGCAATCAGTACTTCTTGAATAAGTGAAATCTGTGCTCTCTAGATATTAGTATCAGTGCAGTGACATAAAAGTTGACCTGTTAAGCCAGTGGGACATCATTCTTAACCCTGGGAATCTGAAAGTTTACTTGAAAAAAAAAAATCTCTGGATTACACATGTAGTTAATGGTGAGAGAGAGCACAATACCTACAGAAGATAGTCAGAGAGAATAATTTTAGACAAGTATTTCAATATAGGATGTGTCTTGCTTTGTCCATTGGCAATAAAACTGAAGTGTAGGGATAAAATTCACCTTTTTTATCTTTGTTTATATAAAAGTTAGCATTCTAAGATTTATTTTTCTCTATTGACTTGAAATATATCTAGGCTATCTTTGATTAAGATATCTGCACAGAAGATATGTGATTTTAGATTATATGGAATCCCCCCAATGACTCTGTATCAGGAAGTCTGTTTCACTTACCACACTCATGCAGTGTTCCTTCCTTCCTGGCTCTGATAATTTCACAGATTTGCAGAAATGTGCTGATTTTATCCCTTCATGCTACCTAAAACACAATTAGGCCAACACTTAGCAAGAGATTCTCAAGCAAGGATCTAGTCTACCCATAGAAATATGTGACTCAAGACTGCAATTTAGGCATACAATAAAATAAGCACACCATCACTTTATTATTTTTAGTGGTTGAAAAGAGAGAGAGAAACTTTCTTTGGAGACAGAGCCTTATTTCTTTCTATTGACTGTATAGATATATTAGGTATTAATTTAAGGCTATGTCACTGTCCATCTTTTCTATCTGTTAAAAAGTTAGTCAGTTAGTTAGTTACTCTAGGATATAGTTTTTAGATTTCTCTTACTTTTTGTAGTTGGTGGAGACAAGAATCTAGAGGATGATTCATCCTGAACCATTTCATCTTTTCAAATCCTAATTCAGATATATCAATTTCATATGCAAGAGAATAGAATAGAATAGAATAGAATAGAATAGAATAGAATAGAATAGAATAGAATAGAATAGAATAGAATAGAATAGAATAGAAAGAATATTTCAATTTCAGCTGGAATGGATGTAGAACACTCATCCAGTCCAACTGTGTGACCAATTCCAGGCCAAACAGAAGTTAAAGCGTGCTGTTAAAGGCATGGTCCAAACATCTCTTAAGCACTGATAAGTCTGAACTGCATAATTGTCATAAGGAATTTCACCAAAACAGAAACTGAGACTGAAATTTCCAAAACTCAGTCTTGTGAGAAGAATGAGAATGGTAGTGACTTATAAACAAATCTTAATTTTTTTCAGAAATTTCCTTAGATTTTTTGCCCAAGAGGTAAAATATGGAAGCTGTTTACCAAATTTATATCTGTGGAAAATGAGCTGACAAACTTTTCATCTATTCAATTTACCAAAAAAAAAAAAAAAAATTAGACGCTTTCATATGAGGAAAAAAAATCTCCATACTTTCAATAAAACATTTATTTCCATGGGAAACTAAATAGAGACACTCAGTATGACCCACCTGAACCAGCTGGACTCCTGGGAGTCTACAAACACAATCATGAGCAATAATAGCCTCCACCTGTAAGAGAGTTCACTCAGTGAATTGCACTGAGGGATGGACACTCACATAAGTAACAACTTCCTCTGGGCAGTGTAATCCTGACCTGAGCCTTTAGTGCCTCAGTGTTTGTAGAGCCCTACAACAAACTGTGGTAGGAAGGTACAGAGCTTTACAAGGTTGTAGCCAGGAATAGGGAGTTCTGCATGCACTTCTGAGGAACGGGAAAAGAACTCTCTTCATCCTGACAGCTGGTCAGTAACCTACCATTTTCCTGCAAACATCCTAAGCTGTCTGTACTTGTATGTCTTAAAGCCTGACAGAGATGAACTGAGAACTGAGGTCAGCCTTCATTTTCCATGCCAATGCTTGTTTAATTCTCTTGAACTCAATGCTCTCTCCTTAGTCCGAGCTTTTTTCTGTCTTGTCACTTGCTGTCTTGTTTCCATTCACTTTAAGGCATTCTGGGACCTTCTTCTGCTTCCTTATCAGAAGGGGCAGATTTATATTTCAGTAAGGAGAGCAAACATAATGGCTACCCCTAAATTTTGGTTTTCTGTTTTTGTCCAATCCATATTTTTCAGTAACAGCCTATTCAGCAGAAAGGACTCTTCCTCTGGAAAATCACTTAGACAAAAAATGCACTTGTGAAGAATTAGTGTGATGTGAAAAATAAAAAGATATGCTTCATCTAAACCACATTTTCACATCTCAACTCTGCAACTTTGTACAAGAGGTAAAAAAGAGGTAAAAAAATCAGATATTCTTCCAATGAGGTATTGGCTGTTCTGTAGCACAAGGGAGATCCACTAGAAGAAAAAGAGGCCTAATGAGAAACGTTAGAAAGAACAGAAAACAGAAAAATGTGGAAGCTGAGTAATTTATGTAATAACTCGATATGTTCATTTCAGATAGACTGTTGTGTGAACAAGCTTTTTTTTTTGTTAGTTACTTTTGTATGAACTACCTTGTAAACAAAATAAATAATGGACAATAAACAGACAAACCTTACCTTTTCATAATTTAATAACCATAACTTTTTTAATTAGGGGCAGATATTTAGTTCTTGTTAATTGAAATTTATTTTTCAATAAACCTCTACTGCCATTTTTTTTTTGATTTACACTAAATATGTAGTACTCTCAGGTTGGAAGTTCTCATCAGTAAAATATATTTCACACATATTAAATCTAATTCAAACAACATGATGCTATTTGTTTCAATGTAATTATTTTTCAAACTTAGTTAATCCATCTGCTAAATCCTTTCAGCACTGTATTTGAAGAATTCATTCAGAAATGGCTGTAAAAGATGTCTAAGTAGTCAATGTATCAGAAAAGAACTCTTGTTGTATATCTACAAGTCTCTCAAACTGTCTAAGTAGGTAAAGCAAGAAATTGTGATTAAGTATAAGAGAAACCTATTTTCCACCTACCCTATCTTTGGGTAGAATTAGTAACACTTAAGAAACTCTAATCTTTAATCTATGGAACATTGAAATTTCTAGGAAACCTCAATTTTGTCAAAGGAAATAGCCTAGAAGTACTGTAGGGTCGAATTTCTCAGTCCCAGCTATTTAAATGTCTTATACCTTGGATTGAAAAAAAACACCACCAAAATATTATGGTTAATCGCTCCAACAAAAATATAGCTTAGTGGATCCCATTATTATTATTATTATGGTATTAATGTCTCCTGCTAACATATGAAAAGGCCCATTAAATCCACAACAGTCCAGCAGTAAAACATATTTAATGCCACCAAGTAGGATCTTGCTGAAAATTATTCTCACACAATGAATCCTTTACTCCTCTGGAGGGATGTAAGCTCCAATGTACAATGCAATGCATTCATTTAATGAAATAAAAATTAATTTTCCAGCTCTGCTGTCACTCTCTTAATCTTTTAGATCTCAGCTACGTGACATGCAAGAGAGTTTGCACTACCCTCAGTTTTTATTCTGTGGATCAAAGACATTCACAATCAGCAAATTAAATGCTAAGCCACGTTCTTTTAAAAAATACAGAAAAAAAAGCAAACAAGCCAACATAAAACCCCAACCACATAACCACTCCAAAAAAAACCCCTATCATAACAAACCAAACATGGACTATGACTGCAAAAATTATCCCCTGGTAATAATCTCAGTATCAGACCTAATGAACTGTTTATTTGGATCTAAATTTACCATCTCCATAGAATAAAAATTCAGTTTCTTACCCACAGAAGTCACATTGTAATCAGCTTCTTAGTATTTTCTCTCAGCGTTTAAAAACATTGAGTAGCTCTCAAACTACTTACAGTTTAACTAAATAGATTGATCCACACTATTGCCGTGTTTTGTTGGAATGAGTTGTTTTTTTTAAGTTCCCCTAGGACAAAACTTTTTCATTACCTCACAGTGATTGCCTAGATACTATCAGAGTATGCTAACAGTCTAAAACTACTTCATAAAGAATGTGGGTTCATTTCTTCCTGAGGTCATGCAAGCCAGCTTTGCAGCATGGGATTTTAAAGGTAAAGGCATCCGTGAGGAGGGGACCATCCCAATCAGGTGGTTCAAAGAATGTAACTTTCTAAGCCATAGGCCAGAACCTCAGACTTTTCCAGTCTTTGGACAACATTCATCCTTGGTCTGAACATCTCTGGGCATTTGTACCAACATTCACACCCATTCTTGTCTCTGGTGTAATGCCCAATCATGATGTAGAGTCAGTACATACAGTGGGAAACTAGGCAGAAACACTGATACTTTTTTAGTTAGAAAAACTAAACAGTTTGGAATTTGCTGCAGCAGTCAGGCCACATGCTAGAAAAGTGGCAGAAAACTATTTAAATGTCTTCCCCAAAATCTATCAGTATGACACACCTGAGCATCTGGAGCATTATGGATAAACATGCTTACAGTAGTAGCAGTTGAGAGAGCACAGAACATTCACTGTTATTTACATGGTTTTCAAAACAAAGTTAGGAATGAAAATGACAGAAAATCATAGTAGTAGAAGCAGTACCTTTTTTTTAATAATTATTAGTGTAATCCTAATAATCTCAGATGTCCTATAGTATAAACTGCTTTAGAGAGTTATGTTATAATTTATTTATTAAAAATAAATATGTCTTTATGATAACTAAATTATTTAGTGCCCATCTTTGTACCCTGAAATCTCAGAGGGACAATATGATTCACTGTATGCCAGTTAGTCTGTTACCCAGGACCTTGTCCAGATGGCTTTTGAATCCTTCCAAAAATAGACTACACCACCTACCAGGGCACCTGTGCCAGTTTTCCAGCACCCTCAGGGCAAGAAAGTGTTTTTTGATGGTCAGGAAACCTCCCATATTTCAGGTTGTGCCTACTGCTTTTGGTGCTTCACTTGGCATTATTGAGAAAAGCCTGCCTCAGAAAGGGCTGCAGATATTTGTAAAGATGAAATAAAACAAATAGCCTCCAGGATAAAACCAAAACCAGAACCTTTCTATCCAGAATAATGCTTTTCACAGATGTTTCATATTATATGTGCCATCTGAGGAGAAAAATGTGTGATATTATAGCAGAACTTCAGGCCATTTCTGAGTAGAGTCAGAAGAGAAGTCTGTCTTCTATTAACTATAGAATAAAGTGGCTGTTATCAAGAGTCAGGGAGGTTTTAGTCTTTGTAAATGAGCTTCAAATTTATGTAAAGTGCTCAGAATGAACAAGAATGGAGAAAGAACTTTTCAATTATTGCAGGACAAAATAAAACACTAGAGTTGTAACAATATAGTTCTTCACTTTGTTTCACCAAGATGACTCATTCTAATAATGAGGAAATTTATTTTAGGGCCTAAAATGTAGTTTGGTTGGTATGCCCATGCAGCTCTGGCTTATTTTATTCATTACTCATTTTGAACTGCTTAAGAACCCTTCTCAAACATAATGCCAGAGGGGTTGTTAATTGTAATGGCAGTGTGATGCTGTGAACACCAGCACTTATGACATGGCCAAAACTCAATTTATTTCTCAGGGATCATCATCAAAATAGTCTGTTAATAATATCATATAATCATGAGCAATGGAAACAACAGAATTATTTTTAAATGTGAAGTCACAGAATTAGTATAGGTAGACTTAAAAAGCAATTTTTGATAAGCTGACATTTCTCACCACTCAGAAAAGGAACAGCTGACAAGTGAAAGAACTGTAAAGGTTTATGCATTATGAGCTATGATTAAGCATGGTTTGATGATAAAATAAGTACTATTGTTTGTTGCTTTGACATGTCATATCCACTACTTTTCATAGACTTTCAGAGATCAAGTGTGACATAACAGATAAATGTGATTCATAAGAATGATTTATTAATGAAGCTCTAATTCGTGTATTAGGCGAGACTAAAGTATGCTGCATAATATTGTTGTCCAGAGCTCTAAGTACTGACAATCAAAGAAGTGTTGGGGTTTTTTGCTGTGTATCAGAGAATCAGGAATCCCCTTTCAGGCTTGAATGCCTTTGTAATGGAAGATGCAGACTGCATGCAGATTAAAAAATCCTGAGGATAATGAGTTTGCTAAGGAAGATCCTTTTGATATGTTATAGAAATAAAGCATCAGCAACAGCTACTATATGAAAAGTTAGTCTTCACATCAACTTTAATGACGCTATAAGTGATGGTATGGTACAATGGAAAACTGGTCTGTTTTGAATTTTAGTGAGACAAAAATAAATGAGGCTCCAAACACTAGTCTGAATATGATTCACATCTCTTCTAGGAACCTGATATGCCTAAAACCAGAATATATCACAAGAAAAATCTTGCAAATAAATCTTAATGCATTAAAAGATGTACTGCAAAAAGACTCAAAGTCAAGAATGTCCAAGAACAAGTACATTAGCTTCTCTGTCATAATTGTATGTGTTTATTGGATAGAAAAGTATCTTTATGAATGCATCTATGTGTGTAAGATAGAAGCAGAAATATTTTCAATCTTTCAATCTTTCAAACAAGGTTTTATTATATTTAAATGTATATTTTACTGGCAGTTTTCTTATAGATAAGCACTATATGGATAACTACTATCCATTTGTACTAGGTCATAAGTGTAAATAACATAGAGAAGCGAAGACAATAATTAGAGTTCAAGTTTTACTTTGCTGGGGTGTTTAGAAACTTCATGTGAGTAACAATTCTGTACCACAGGACAATAGCAGATACCCATCAAAATACCATGCTTCAAACAGGGCCAGCCACAGATAAGTGTGGCTCTTGTAGTCACATATCTTTTGGAAGTCCTTAATGATATATATGTGGATGGTACCACGGTATCATTCAGTGGTAAGTAGTTTTCACTGATCCTGGAGCCACAGGAAACTGGGCTCATTATCTTTGGAAAATAAAATGCAGGAAGTCCTCCCCACCAAAGAGACAATATAGTGCCAAAACCAGATATCTAAGATATCTATAAAAGTATAAGCTCTGTGTGATTTTTTAAACTCACCCCACATTTAATTAGCTGAGTATAATCAAAGTTCAAATTCAAATCTCATAGCTTCTGCCTTTTCTTCTTTAACCAAGGGTAAAATAGCTGGTTTAAAATGAATCATATTTAAGGATCCCTACTGACTGTCAGAGCAGTTACCAATGTGTAAATCCCAGCTAAGAGTTACGCTTTCCACATCTGGGCTATCTGAAGGAGAGCCAGATCTAAGTTTTATAAATAATTAGGAACACAGACATGATAGAAACTTACAAAGCATATAAGCATTTGTTTGCTAATGATTGATGAGAAGAGCTATACTACAGAGAGTAGCACTGTCAGGATGAATGCTTTCCTTTCACAGGCATTTATTTTTTTAATCTATTGTGATTTTAAAATTTAATATCATTCATCTGAATGTTCCAATTTAAAAAAAAATGTGCATGTCATTCATCCTACAAATAAACAAGCTAAATTTAGGTTGAAAGGCTAAGTGAAGGCAATGGAAAATTCTAATCTGTTCAGATGACAATTTGATTTTAAGTCTGGTTTTTTATTGTTACCAGCAATGAAAAGAAATTTAAACTCCTTTTTTCACTACTTGGTTTCGTTCAATAAGGCTTAGGGTTAGTACTGAAAATGCTATAAAAATCCAGTGTGTATCATCCTGAAAACATAGCTTTGAAATACTTCAAGAAAGAGTAAATGTACCTTTTCAAGATTTGCACAATCATAATGTTGAAGCTGGGAATTCTGTACTGATAAAAGTAAAGAAACAGAAAAGTAGCAGGCCAGGAAGAAGTAGAATTGGATTTAAAACCTCACTCACTTTTTAAATTCTGTGACCCATGGTATTCAGGTCAGAATACATGCTTTCAAAGGTGTACCAAATTAAAATTAGAAACCAAATCCAGGGCATATGAATTTTATTACTCTCTGGATGGTACAAAAACTTTATGCTTTTAAAAACACCTTAGATAAAGAGAAGAAATTTTCTTGATCACAGAACAGTCATTCTTTGGGATTCCACTTCACTTGTCAGAAATGAAAGTAGAATAAAATATTCAGAACCCAAAGACTGAAATAGAAACTGTCTTTTGGAAGGGGATGCTGTAAGTAAATATAGAAAACAGTCAACAGTCAGGAGACCCTGCAAAGGGATCTGGACAGGCTGGATGAAACCTCAGTAATTTGAGGTTCCACAAGGTAAAATGCCCAGTCCTGCATTTGGGTCACAACAAGCTCCTGCAGGTTTACAGGCTGGGGAAGAGTGGCTGGAAAGCTGCTTGTCACAGAAGAACCTGTGGGTGCTGGTCAATAGCAGCTGAACATGAGCCAGAGTGTGTCCAGGTGGCCAAGAAGGCCAATGGGATCCTGGCTTGTAGCAACAGTAGTGTGGCCAGCAGGGCCAGGGCAGTGACCATCTCCCTGCGCTCAGCACTGGTGAGGGTGCACCTCAGATCCCGTGCTCACTTTTGGGCATCTCTCTAGGAGAAAGACATTGAGGTACTGGAGCATGTCCAGGGAAAATCAACAGAGCTGGGGAAGTGTCTAGAGCACAAGTCTGATGAAGAGCAGCTGAGGGTGTTTTCTCCAAGGTAGCCTGGAGAAAAGGAAGCTCAGAGGAAACCTTACAACTACTCTCCAACTACTTGAAAGAAGGGTGTACCCAGGTGGGGGTTGGTCTCTTCTCTCAGGAAAGAAGCAACAGGACAAGATTAAATGGCCTCAAGATGCATCTGGGAAGGTTTAGTTGGGATATTATGAAAAATTTCTTCATGGGAGGGTTGTAAAATACTGGAACAAACTTCCCAGGGAAGTGGTAGAGTCACCATCCTTGAAAGTGTTCAAAAACCATGCAGATAAAGCATTTGAAGGCATAGTTTAGTGGTGAACATGGTGGTAGTTCTGGGTTATTCATTGATGATCTTAGAGGTATTTTCCAACCTTAATGATTCTATTATTTTATGATTCTGTACACCCCATGCAATCTACTTTTTCTTCTCTTGGAATGCTTTCTAGGACAATTTCTGATATGCAGTGTTTCATTCAGTGACTGTACAGCCTATTGATAAGCTTGAAGGCTGAAATTCCCTTATCTGGCAAAAACAGAACTGAAAAGAAATGATGAACATTCCTGAAGGAAGCAGCAAAATCTATGAAGTAAATGTAAATCTTGGAGTAGAATTTCCTGTTACAAGAGTTTATGCAAGTCCTCTTGAAGGAATCTTTGCTGAGGTGACAAGTTTAGATAATTTCCTTTTGCATGATATGCAAATAATTCCTACTACCCAAATTCAGACAGTAGGAGTAGAACTTGGTAGGGCATCCTCCTGCTAGATGTAATATAAAGTATTTTAAAGGGATTAAATTTGGACTAAGTAAAATAAAACATTCTATCCTAAGCATCTAATTTGCTTTGCACTTACTCATTTACAGACATTGGCAAAATGAGACCAATGTAACTGTGAGATACAATCAGATCATATTGTGCTGAAATACAATTGGTACATGAAATCAGCTGGGATTAGAAATAATAAATTGAATCCATGGAGATGCCATATTCAGTACAGGCCTAGAAAGGCTGGTGCTAGAATATTGGAGATTTGATGTGCAGTATATCTAATCTCCAAGAATTCCCTCAATTGCATACCAACCTTCCACTTTCTTTATCTTACCACTTAAAAGCCTTTTTTTTTATTATACATGAAGGCATTTTCAATTTATTTGGAATGTCATTTTACTTATCCCTGCCTGACTTTCGTGAGACTGCATAATATAGTTCCAAATTATTTGCTGAAGAACATTTGACTCCCAGTTGTCTGAGAGTTTGAAGGAAAGTGGAAAGACAGGTTAATAGCTGTGTCTTTCTCTGTCTAATAGATTACTTTCATCCTAAAAAAAGGCAGTGGAAGTTGTTTGCTTATGCAAGGCCTTTTATAAACCTTTCTAAATCCTAGGCAGAGACAAAACGAGAAAGTAAATGAAGTTTTAAGATTGCGAGTAATCGACTTGAAATGTAAAAGAGTCAATGCTCTGCCAAGAGTTTAAATAGAAAGGCTATATAAGGAATATGTGAAGGAGAAAAAAGTTTTCTCAAGAACACAAGAAAAATATTTAGCAACAAAAGTCAGGTTTATCTAAACTGGGAGTTATCACTTATCTTTCAAGTCATCACCTAGGACAGACAGAGACTTCCAAGGATCATTTCATACATACATTAAGTACCTTCCCTAGAATTATAAACTTGATTTCTGTCTATCCCTCTACAATGCTAAATGGAGGCATGTTTATCTCCTTGCATGGGGTAGAAAGGATGTCCATTGTGTCAGGTGTGTTACATAAAGCCTATGTTTTAGATGTCAAGATTGGTGAGATATTCTTCAAATGCTTGATGATCAAGAAAAACATGAAAAGGTGGCAGTTGAATACAGAATAATTAATGCATTCCGCTATTTGAATATTTTATTTTAAAAGTTACACTCAAAGGCAAATATGCTTTTGTTCTGGTTTCTTTTACACTGCTGTTATACATTGCTTCAAAAAGAGGACACCATTTTGTACCAAAGATCACAAAAAATTCATATCGAGCACATAGCAGTTAACAACCAAACATGCCATTTCTTAATCACAAGTCCTTCAGATGAGGTACAAAGTCTGAAAATCTAAAGGATTTTGTATAGCTAACAGACCACAAATAAGGATTCAGAAACTCAGATTCACTATTTTCTATTCTCTTCATGTAGGAGGCTAGATAAATGTTTTCTATCACATACTTTATTTAATCTATAAATGCAATGAGTAAACTAAGCTGAGTGTATCATTTATTAGCCCAAGCAACATGTAGTAAATGACAAAACCATATCAGTTTTAGCTATATATTTGTACTGCATTAGAACCCTCCCAAAAGTTTTATCAACACGTATCTAGAATTTATGTAAGACATATAAAAAGGAGAAACCATGGGAAAAGTTATTTTTTCCAGAGCTTATATCAGAAGTCTGTTTACTTTAATATCTGAAAATATTTATCTTGTTGGGAATCAGAGGCTAGAAGTCATAGCTAGTCACTCACTAGGAAATACTTCACAGCAAATAATAATCTGTAATATTGTTGCATATTCCCCAAATCTCACTTTTGAGCATACCGTAAGACTATTCTAACTCAGCTGGCCTTTTTGAGAAGCAGTAGAGCAGGGAACTTTTGGGAACACCTGTAAATATTTTTTTTCTTCTCTCTGTAGTGTTCTATTTTTCTCACCTCTCCAGTGAGCTGAGGCGGAAAAAAAGTCTGTTGCTGTTCATTTTGCAATATATAAGAATAGTTTGAAAACTGTCAAGCTACTTTTCTGATCACCAATTTTGTTCTGCTAAAATTGCAATTTAACTGTCAAGTTAAACAATGGAGAATGAAGCAAAGAAGAGTGATTTCTGTACAGTAATTTTCTTAGGTTAAAAATCTCTCCCCTCACACACACTGTTTTTGAAATAAGAGTAAAATATTAGTTTGAAGCTAAAAAATAACGTAGTGCAAAATCTGTAGGCAATAAAGAATTATATACAAGACTATGAAAATAAAGACCTGTGAGGGACTTTAGGAGATAATTTATTCCAGTTATCTGCATTGGAGTGGGCTTGAATACAGATAGATCATTTCTTCACCTAGACAGACTAATCTTCACCTGGCAGTGAGAATTTTCTTTTAAGAGATTGCCCAATCTCCTTGCTCTGCTGTAGTATTTCACTACCTGTGTAATGAGAATGCTCAGTTGCTACGGAGAACAATTAGCAAGGGAACTATAATCCTTGACATCATTTTGAGATCTTGAGACTGATAACTAAGGTTTTAATTAATGCTAGAATTGGTTTGGGTTTTTTTTTCTTTTCTATTCAAAGTAAGCAAAAGCATGTAATCTGTTCATATGTTTATCACTATTGGTAAATTTATAAATAATGTGCTGTTATTTGTTGAAGGGTTTTCTTACTATGCGCATAAACAAAGAAGCTGATCTGTCCGTCTACCATAACTCAATTTTCAGGACCAACTTTTATGGTTTTGAAAGACATGGGACATTTTTTCATTAGAATTCCTCTTGGCAGTATCTATATGAAAGAGGAGGTACAATCATACAGATTTCTTTAATTCGCAGATTTATTTTTTCCCCTGTGAGCACATTATTAGTGTATTTCATGGCAATGAATGTTTAGCTGGATGATTAGAAATTATTAGCACCCATTTCCAAAGCCAAAACCTAAACCAAGCCACCATCAACAAAACAGAGCAGAGGATAAAAAAAATACAATAACAATGTTTGTGACTTTCATTTGTCTGAACAGAGAGTTTGAATCTCTCATTAAGCTGCTTAATTCAATTAAATCAGATTTAACCTCCTTGGTTATAACTCCTTCCTCTATTTGGTTACTGACAAGGACTGTGTGGCTCCCTCATCCCTCTGTAGGTGTGGTGGTGTGCCTGCCTGCCTGCCTGCCTGTTCCTCTGTCAGGCTTTTTTTCCCAGCCAACCATAGTAATTTTTTAACCTACTAGCTGATTTTAGTTAAGCCTGAGAAATGTCTGGAGGCCTCAATGATAATCACTGCCTGAAAATGGGCAAATGAATAAAAAAAAAAAGAAAAGAAAAAAATCCAAATTATCGTTCTCCATCCACCCTTTAGCTAAGGCTGAAATGTGAAAGTAGTTATCTAATTATGCACAGGAGAAATCAAACAGGAGAGAGCTATAGGAAACTAATCTGTAACTGGTGAGGCATGTAAAATTTTGCACTGCTCTAGGTACGTTAAAATGGGTCAGATAAAAAAGGAAAATTTCTAAAATACTTTAAATAGTATGGCTCCAGGTGAAATGTCAGGTTGAACTGAGATTCCTGTATCCTGCCTTAGGTATGAAAAGCTTTTCTGACTCTAGTACCTTCTTTACTCTGTGTTCAGGTAACAATAATTTCCTCCTCTTCCCTTTTTACTGAAGCAAAGTCATAGTGAAGGACTCACAAATCTCTACCAAAAATTGCAATTTGGCACAGTCAGACCATTGTGTCAGTCTCACCACTGGCATTTAAGCATTCCTTAAACTGTACTTACTTAGTGGCTTGAAGTAAAAATGTCATATGCTGAGTCATGCCAAGACTTCAGAAAGTTGGAGAGTTGAAGTTCACAGAGAGTTCATATCAATAAGTGACTCAAAAGTTAAAAGCACCAAAACTATAGTATGGTGGGAAGAAATGGAATGTAACTTTTTCTGAAAATCAGCCAGTTATTGATACCTGGTATTGATTCTCCTGACTGAGGAGCATCTTAAATTCACCTGGTATGTGAGCACCAAGCCTTGTCTGATTGAGTGCTTCACAATCATCATTTCCTTTCACCTGAGATTCAGAATATTGGGTGCTCACATGGACTTTGCCACTCACTCACCTTTGAACAACAGCATTTACCTGTGTTCAGGTATCACCAGCTGCTGGTAAAGTCAGCACATTGCGATTAATACCCCCAGGCTCTGCTCAGTCACAGATGGAACAAGAGATCTACAATGATATGTTACCTCTTTGTCTTTTCTGGTGCCTTCCATAGTGTTGCCACCTGAGAACATGGCATCTGAATCACTGAAATTTATTTACCTTTGCACTCACCCTTAGTGACCAGAGTTTTCCCATAAAAGTCTAATTTTAATACTTTCTGAAGTCACGATGTCTGATCAGATCATGACCATTTCTGCAATGCATTTCTTCAGATGAGGCTGTGCAGTATTACTAAAGTCAAACTTTGAGTTAATTTTTTTTTTCAGTTTTCTGAATCCATAAGAGATGGTGAGAAGTGTCCAAAAACTACTGATTGCTTGAGGCAGTAAATGCAAATCAATTGATACTAAAGAAAACAGAGATACTTTGTGCCCCATAAATACAGACTCTAGAAAGAGACTGAGCCTGAGAATAAAAAGATGTTGTTAACATCTATTTATTTAGCTTTGAACTCTGTAATTATCCTTCTCCCAAAGGCTTTATTTTATAACTTTCTCCACAAATCCTGGAAAGAATTCTAAAAACATAAGAATATATTCATCTGTTTCAAACTGCAGAGAACAACTCAATTTGCTGAGGAGTGTGTGCCTGCATGCATGAACATTTGAATGTGTATGCTGTTAGTAACTGCTACCACGTCCCAGTTCTGCTTTTGTTTTCTCCCAGTGTCATGGTTTAACCCCAGCCAACAACTCAGCCACACACAGTCCCCCCAGTAGGATGCAGGAGACAATTGAAAGAGTAAAGACAAGGATTCATGGGTTGATATAAAACATTTTAATACATAAAATAAAGGCCTACACACACAAGCAAAGAAATCAAGGAATTCATTCCCCATTTCCCATGGGCAGGCAGGTGTTCAGCCATTCCCAGGGGAGCAGGGCTCCATCAAAAGTAGCAGTGACTTGAAAAGACAAACACCATTGCTCAGAATGTCCCTCTCCCTTCTTCATCCCCAAGCTCTACATGATGAGCATCATTTGGTGTGGAATACTCTGTGTGTCAGTCAGGGTCAGCTGCCCCGGCTCTGCCCCCTCCCAATTCTTTGTTCAAACCCATCCTCCTCACTGCTGGGGTAGGGAAGAGTGGAAGAGACAGTAATGCTGTGTGACCACTGTCCAGCAGTACTAAAAACATTTTCAATCACAAATCTAAACCACAGCCCTATTCTAGATGTTGTGAGGAAAATTAACTCCATCACAGACAAAACCAGCATACCCAGAAACATGATTCTAAGATAAAAAGGCCTGGTTATAGGGTTGATGTTGACCAGACATCATATAGGCATCCAGGTACTTGGAAACCTTCATCCTGTGTCATTGTCTAACTGGGGCAAAAACTAAAACAAACATACATTTTTATAAGCAAAACAAGATAGTCCCCTTTCCAGGTTGGTAAGTAAATTAGTGGTTGAGGAAGGTGGAAGGCATGCATCCAATTTCCTTATCTCTGAGATCCAGGCTGGAAATATTGATCTTATACCAGATCCTTCAGGGCAAGGCTGCTTGTTCCCCTGCCATGTTCCTTCTCTGGCTTCACACTGCCACTGACAAGTACAGATCCACTGAGAATGTTTCAAGGAAATCATAGTGTGCCACGGAAAGCTTGACAAATCACAAAAATATTTTCACCACAAAGTGTCAAACCTACAGAGCTTTTCTCACATCTTAAAAGACTTCAGCACTCCTGTGCATCCAGGAATGGTAAGGCTTCAGAAACTTTTGCGTGCTTTTCATCACACTGTACGTGGTTTATAAACATTAATTATGAAGTCATATTTTACCTGAAAAGGACAAAGAAAGAGATGAGCAGCTGAGTTTTGGTTTTTTGTTGTTTATTTGGGTTTTTGGGTTTTGTTTTTTTTTTAATAGCTGCTTAATTTCTCCGTTCTGCAGTCAATATAAAAAACTTGGTTGTAACCCAACATTTTGGATACATTTTCTCTTTCCTAATTCTTTTTTACCTCTGTATATTGATTGTAGAGTGTGCTGAATAATATTGATCAGTACCCTACTCTCTTGGAGAGAGGTGACCACTACAGTAATTTTCTTTCCAATTATTAGAAAGCTCCTCTTACGGTGGAGCTTTCTAATAATATTAATTCTCAATATAATTTAACCTGCTGCTTTTCAGAAATATATTATAAAAGAGGACCTTTGTATTAGTTTATCTCCAGAAAAAGGTGGGCCACTGTTATCACTAATTGTAGAACTGAAAACATCTGTATTGAGTTACAAAAGGACTCAATATTTTTCTTAACTTGCAGTCAAAATCAGCTGTCAGTATTAAACTGGAGGTTAAAAAACCAACAGCCATTTTGTAGATTGCCAGAGGCAAGGCAATGTGGATTTCCAGTCATTGGAGACACCCAATAGTTATAAAAGCTCATATACACATCTGCTGAGAGGTGTATGCAGCTTGGATGATTGAAACAGGTGATTTTCAATTAATATTGAAATATTTAATAGTCTTTAATGAAGGATCAGTTGTGAGGGCATCATCTGGGGTTGTTCACCCTGGGGAAGAAAAGATTCTGGGGAGATATTATTGCACCTTCCTATCTAAAGAGAGGTTTTTATATGAGGAGATAGTGACAGGACAAGTTGAAATGTTTTTAAGCTGAAAGAGGACAGGTGCAGATTCAGTGTTAGGAAGAAGTTATTTACTCAAAGGATCATAAGGTGCTGGAACCAGTTGCCCAGAGAAGTTGTGAATGTCCCATCCCTGGAATTGTTCACGGCCAGGCTGGATAGGGCTTGGAGCAATCTGGACTAGTGAAAGGCCACTCATGCCTATGGCAAGGATGTTGAATCTAGATGATCCTTGCTTCTATGATTCTATTCTACTGGAAAAAAGGTTTTCATATTCAGAAACCAGTTCCTTTATTGTAGTTGTTTATTTTGGGGTGGATGACTTTTGCAAGGTGCCTCCAAGTCAAGTCATATTTGCTGACTAAAGTTACCCAAATTAAATAGATTACTATTTAGTGAAAAATGAAAAGACATTAAAGCTTGATAAAAAATAAAAAGACATTAAAGCTTGATCAATTCACTGCAAATATTCTGAAGATTATTTCTCACCACCCCCCCGCCACCAGCCTACACCCCTGCCCTCTGCTAAAAAAATATAGGGGTAATTTTTATAAGAAGATTGGAGGTTTTTCAGTCTGGCTAATGATTTTTTTGATATTTTTATGAGAAAAGATACACCTGGTAATGCAATGAAACTGTAGCACTAAAAACAGGAATGGTCTTCTGTTATACACGTCCTGTCGTGTTACCTTTTCAGCCACCAGCTGTTGTCAGAAACTTTTACTTCAAGTATGTCCACAACATACATATGAGTTGAGGTGGTTCTTCTTTATCATCTTCCTCTTTATTGTAGAATTTGCTCTGAACAAAGGGCTACAAAGTAGCCCTTTGATATATAGTCTGAACTACATCACAGAACAAATTTTGACAGCAGTTCCTTCTCCCCTGGAAGATGACCTGTAGTAGCCTAAGAATAGATGTTTTCTTAGGGTGATCATAATATCCTCCAGTGATGGGGATGCTGCAATCACTCCCAGCAGGCTGTTCCACTGCTCCCCTATTACTGCAAGAAAGAGGTTTTAATCTTTAAACTGATTCTCCTCTGTTGAAATACAATCTCATTACTTCTTGTAGCATGCTTGGTAATTATGAGCACCACTTTATCCTCTCTGTCTGCAGCCAACTTTTCTGCACTTGAAATCCATTAACATTATTCATGCCTGCCTGTCTTCTCTAGGTAATACAGCTGTACTGGGTCACATCTCCTAAAGCTCTGAATATTCATATGATTCTCTGGTTTCTGTCCAAGCGGTTTGTAGCCTTCAAAATGGATATACAAAAGTTTCAACTCATTTTAATTTTACCGACATAAGACATGAAATAATAACACTCAGAATTTTGAGGTTTTATTCCCAGAGCCTGATTAATTTAGCTGTGATAAAACATATTTTTTAGCTCTATCCAGAACCCTTCACCTACAGTGTGACATGCAAAAAATACGTTTGGGGACAGGATTCCATAAATAGTATTCCTAATGGTATTAGCCTGTGGACAGCAGTATCTGAATTTTTTAAGTGTCTTTTAAAGTGTATTGTACTAATGGACGTAAATTATTGTAATGGGTGTGACAAAGTAAATATTCCCCTTTTCCAGAGAAAAATAGAATAGCTGTTCTGCCCTCATGCTTGCAGACATCTGGCTGAAGCCCTCCAGATTATTTTATTTTGTGTTATTTATATATTTAAACACAGTTGGGGTTTTTTCCTTAAAAATGCAAATTTTAGTTCTTCAACAGTTACACTTTTTTCCTCATTCCTAGAATTTTAGCGACTACTATCAAAAAGTGTAGAACTGTGCATGGTGTAGAGCTTGTGTGGTAGGTTGAGCCCAGTCATGATGATAAACACTAAAGGATATAGCTATATATATATATATATATATATATATATATATATATATATACTTATAGCATCCCAATCAGCTGAAAATGAATTTGCATCTAGAGACATAATGTCTTTTAAAACAATTTATTAAAAAATTCAGTTAAATTGAAAGATACAATAAGATAATAAAGTGATTAATAATGACTGAAATCATCAGTGTAAAATTTTAGTGAGATGTTAAAAAGATGTTACGTACTGTTCCATAATTAAATATAATTTATTGTTTTAAGAAAATTAACTGTATGTAAATAAAGGTATATTGAGGTTTCTATATGATTTAGCAATAGTTGTACATAAAATAAGGAATTAATTTGTGGAGGTACTCATGAAAAGTTTGGGTTGAACAACTGCCAGTCTGCAGAATACCTACCAGTGTCTCTAAACTCCTTAGGCATAATCTATCATCATAAAAAACACTTCAACCTCAAATTTATATTTTTATATGGCAGGACTTCCTAAGACTAGAGAAAGTCATTATCATGGTCTTCTCTCTATCACACTGAAAACAAATTTTAATGGCAGAAAAATATTCCTGGTTTTGTCACCTTGGTTTTTTTTTGTTTGCTTATTTTTAATTTTTTTGAATAGTGTCAGCAGATCTCCAGGAGTAATAAAATTGTATGCACTTAAAAGTAAGCTGAAATTCTGTATTTTGTTTGTATTACATAAACTAAACCTCTTTCTATGGTGCTGTAGATATTCTTTTAACTGCTGGCTCCAGGAACTTTTTAATATAAGGTTGCCAACACAGATGTACTTTAGATGAGAACTAATTATAATTCATAACACTAATTCAGAATTAATGCAAAATATTTCAATAGGAAACTTTCTGGAAGTACAAAATAAGGAAATTATAGTTTTGTTTCCCAAAGTAGAAAATAAATGAAGCTAACAATTAAAATATAGACAAGAAAACTTAAATACCAACAACTTAAATACAAACAACACATATACTGTTAAAATCTTTCTTGCAGAACTTGATGTCAATATTATTTGCTTGAACATTTAAACTTTTTTAGAGTGGATTGTGTATGAGAAACTTGTGTGAAGTAAGACAAGATTGATTTGACTCATTGCTTTCTGCTATATTTGTATTATTTCCCACAGACAATGTTCTGCTTTACTATAGATATTATTGTAATGTAAAAGAAGAAGAGAAACTAAGAGTACTGGCTTTTATTCAGGTGCATTTGTGTGGAAGATGCCTGGCAGCAGAATAGTTCAGTAAAGTTACACTACTCAAGAGAGTAATAAAGTATATTACAATATTCCTACCATTTGAGTGTGCAGACTATGATTTTCTGAGAATAAATTACAGGTGGGGAGGTTTTCTGACACCAGCAGTCAAAGCTTTTGTTTTCCTCTTTTTGAGTTTACAAAACCTTTGGGATATTTTGTAAATGTGGCCATAAGATAGTAAAAAGTGGGTTTTACTGGAATTACTGCATTTAAAGAACTCTGCAAAGAGCTGACTGGGGCAACATTTCTGTTGAAATTTGTGAACAGCGTGCAGTCTGTTACTGAACTGGAGTTCTATCACATTTCTGACATGCATTTTGAGTTTTCAGCACACCTGTCACAAGTCAATTGTATTTCTTATTTATTGGAAGTGGGCCAACCAAATAATTAATAACTGTACCTGGTGACACCAACTCCATTGTCCCCTAGGGTGAAATCCAAGTCTGGATGTACCCAGCAGGCAAAGAGCAAAGTTTCTCAGCAAAAGCTCACAGATACCAGGGATTTGGGGAAGTGTCACCTCTTGATTGGAGGCACACACCCCATATCTAATTGTCACTGATGGATTTTTTATTTTACTCCTTTGGGAATTAAAAACTCTTAAAAAGCCTAAGCACTTTGAAGAATATACATAATCTAGATCTTTTGAAAGACTTCTGTTCAAGCATGGCTAATGATGTGGCTTGCAGCTCCTTTTTAATATGTCCAGGAGGAAATTTCTCTAACATATTCTTTTTTCTTAATTAATTTAAAAGCCTTCCAGTGTCTTTGATAAGTATTTGTTACTTGTATCTTTCCCTGGAGAGTTTATCCCAAAAGGAAAATCTTCCAGTGGAAAAATTGGAAGGGAAAAATAAAAAAAAAATCAAAAAACTTTTTTTCAAAGTCTTTTGGCCTTATTCAGGAGTAGCTGGGCTTAAAATTTGTAGGTAGTTATCTTACCCTTCCCACCACAAAAAATCTCTATGACCTTGGACAGTGCAAATCATACCCATTGTCCTCAGGCAGACACATTGTGGAGCTCAGGAGAGGTGCACAGATATTGTACCCAGGACAAACACATCAACTGAAGGCAGCCAGACTTCATCAGCATCACCTACAAAACACAGCCACACTGCATGTTAAAAATGGAGGCTTTATAAATGCTAAGTCTGACCAAAGCATGAACATGATGCTGCCAGGATTCAACACTCAGCATCACAGTGCACTGAATGTTTACAACTCTTTCCTAACCAAATAGAGTCAGACCAGTATAATGAACCATAACTTTTCCTACCCTAATATCAGTTTTAAAAAGAGCAGTGCTAGCTGGTACTGCTCTGTATTAATTATGGTTTTACTTTTCATTTCCTGTGTCCAAGTAAAAGCTTTGTCTTTTAAAGGTGGGTCTGTCATAGAACCCAAAGGACTGCAGTGAATTTAGCTACATCTGCCATATTTAATTTAGCTAGCTCAAGTACTGATCACAGTGCAACAGCAGCCATACAGAGGCTAGAATTTACAGCCCTTTTTCAATCAATAGCAGGACTGCTATTGACATGTGGGATGCCCACTGCAGATATATCTCTGGATGCTGAAGAAGTATCTCAGCTGCTCTGCAGAGGATTCATATTAGATGGATCAATTAAAATTAATCCGTTTAACCAATGCATATTTTGAAAGTTCTGTTTTTTCCATAGCATAATAGTATGAGGTCTGCCATTATTTTAAGGTCTTGGATTGTTTTTAACCCTACCTTAGTCTAGTAATCAGGCTATTTTAAAGTGAAGGTTACACCAATACACAAAATTATCATGAGTCCTTCTTCTTCTTTCAAAAGTGTACTCATGTAACCAATGTCCTTTCTTCTCTGCCTAAAACATCTGACATGGATCCTGGATAAAAGCACATAGAGAGGGGCCAGCACACTGTGAAACACAGGAGGTTCCCTCTGAACATTGAGAAAGACTTTTTTACTGTGAGAATAACTGAGTGCTGGCTCTGATTGCCCAGGGAAGTCAAGAGGTGAGGGATCTCCCTCCTTGGATATATTCAAGAGCCTGATCCTGGGCAACCAAATCTAGGTGGCCCCAACTGGGCAGCAGCATTGGGCAACAGGACCTTCAGAGATGCCTTCCAATCTCAACTGTTCTATCAATTCAGATAGAAAAGTCCCTCCACAAGCTCTTTTTCTAACTGATCTCTAAATCAGCCAGCTCAGACTGTGCTTCATCAGGAGCTGAGCTGTACCTCAGCTGCCATTCAGCCATCAGAAACAAGTGCCACAAAATGGGAATTGCTAAGGACACCTTGAATGTAAGCAAGCCTCACCACCACCCCTCTTCAGGATCTTCCAAATGGTGCTTTCCTGGGGAAGGGCACAAGTAAGACCACCTGTATTTCCCTATTAGCACATTCCATTTACATGACCACAGTTCATGTAAGACTTGCATCTTTACTATCTGCTGTAGGCAGGAAGTAGGACTTGTCCAGTTTGCAACGGAGGAAAACAACATAACTGGTTGAAAATTCAGCAGCCTGTCTAGGACATTTGTGTTTTAATTTTTACTTATATAATTGATTAATGCAGCATCACTGTGTACAATTTTATTCTCCAAAAATGCATAACCAAAGTCTGAGCTCATAATATTTTTTTCTCAAGCTCAGTTTATTTCCAGATGGAATAAGAAATGTTAGGAGATATTGGATATCTAAAGCCAGCTTTCACTTTGCCACAAAAAGGCAGTTGTGCTAAGAGTTCTATTTTTAAAAGAGATATTCCAAGTTGCCACCCTTTTGGATAATAGTACATGGTCTTTTATTAAAAGTATTTCTGAAGCAAACATAGAGATGAATATTTTTTAAACTAGTACAATATTTATACATACATGCACGTGGAAGTGTCACACATATGTACAGATTCCCTGTAATTTATTCCTGTTCATTAGGTGTAAAGGGAAAGTGAGAGAGAGATAAATATTCTAAATCTGGATTAGCAGCCTAAATCACAGTGAATTGATGTATGCTCAGCAGGATCTGCTTTTCTAAGGTGCATTAATGTTTTAAAGATCTCTGAAATTATAAAATGGGATTGAAAGAACAAACAGGCTAATAAAAAGCAGGTAAAATGGTACAAAGTGTAATTTGTTCCCATGTCCCAGCCCTCAGAAGTTTTTACCATGAGCAAGTATGTGAGCCTTAACAATGATCAAATTAAATGACAGATTAATTCCTAGATATGTGGGAGTGCATGTGGTGATATCAATGATTTCTATTCACAGCAATGACTCATCTCATCTGCTTCTTGAAATTCAACAGTGAGAACTGGACTGGCATCATGCTTCTCAATGGCAGCACTAATTGCTTTCAGATCTTACATTACAGGGATATCCTCTGTACTTTTCACAGGCACTGAGCCCTTGTGGCTAATTAGGATCTAGCCCATAACTCTGAATGAAAACCAGAAATTTTTAGTTCATTTTTTTTCCTGTAATATCTATCCATAAACCGGCTATCAAGATATCCATACCTAATAAAAAAAATAATAAATAAATTCATGACCTTCTCTCAGGTTAAAAATAATACTCTTTTCTCCTACAGAAGACTCTCTGTGTCTACTAGCATTTATCTGAGATTAAAAAAATTCACATCTCTTTCTGCCTAATTACAGTTGCCAGAAATTTTCTATGCCAATAGGAATGTCTCACCCACTTAGAAGATTCTTAGTATAAATCAAAAAACTTCACTGGTAACATTTGGAAAGGTGCTCTAAAAGAAGCAGCACTGATACATTCAGTTCCTTTTCACCCTCTTTGGCTCCCAGGGTACTGAGGGCCGTAGAACTGCTAGTAATAAAATCAATTAAATTCTCTAGTACTTGTTACCATGCCTGAAAGGGTAAGTTTATTTCTATAAAAGGTAGGAACATTGTACTATCTATTAAAATTAAAATCATAAATACCAAACATTAGGGAAGTGATTCACTAAAGGTCAACAATCATCCACTGAATGCAGTCACTGCCAAGATATTTTGGATGTGCCTGCCCAGGATGTGCAGCAGCAGATCATCAGAGTTTGGTGGGTCTTGAGCAGGCTTTCCTGGAAAAAGAGCAGGGAATGCAGAATCCCTGAAGCAATATTTGTCTGTTTTATTAAGATGATAATAGACCTCTGCAATATCATAGTGTTGTTTCCTTTCATCTTAATTAAGGAAGCCACTCTGAAGGGACTGTGTAATTATTTTAGGTCCCAGAAAGGGCCAAGTGAGATGCCCTAAGCCATGCAGGGAATGGCAGAATCAAGAAATCAGGGAGAGTTTGAGTGCACTTTTTCTGTACGGAAAGTCAATCACAGAAAACCTGTCCTGCTTTTCAGAGATACAAAACAGCTGTATTATTTATCAGCTTCATGGGAGGCGAGTCCTGCAGCAGACAAAACAAGTATATTTGATTTTCTTATGTTAAAAACAAAAATGAGAATATTTTAGTGCTATTAGCCAACTTCATTTGATGACAGGTTTTAGATCCACAAAACAATCTGAAAACTGTGTATTTACTGTGTGTAAATGAAAGTTTCCACTACAATGAAAAACCAAAAAAAAAAAATTCCTTCACACTACTATTTTAAATTTAAAACACAGATTTCAAGTAGATTAAAAAAATCTGGCATTACCAGACTGCTTCAATACTGATGTATATTTAGTTTTGCCTGCTCAACATGTCTGTCCTCATTCAAGGTATACCTTTTATGTTCAAAGAGAGCAACACACAATTCTCATTTATTTTCCTCTGATTCTTTTGAATAGTCATACATGCATTAGGCTGGAGATGTGGTCAAAACCCACTTCCCAAATTTATTTAAATTTGATATAATTCAAGAAAGTAAAATTGCAATACCATTTGTATGTCATTAAAGAAAGAAATGCCTTAAAAAGACAATAATATGAGAATTTCTACTAAAACTATTCTTGGACATCCTTAGAATTGTAAACAGTAATTTTGGTAATCACTTTTACCCATCTTTCTTGAAGAAATTATACCTTGCTACAGTCAAAATAGACATGATACATAATATAGAATCAGCAGCATTATCGTTCTCCCTTTTTGAATATCAAATTTTAATTTTTGTTCTGATTTCAGTCTGAATTAATTGCCTTGTAGAAGAATGTAATAAGAACTGTCAGATATGGAAAAGGTCTCTTACTTATGAAATCTCATCTAGTCAGAAGAAAGGACAAAAGAAGAGAAAATGTTTCAGTGTGATGCATCTGTCATGATCATGAGTGTGTAATTATCCTGTTTCAGTACTGAAACAACTGCAAGTCATTTTGCTGTACATGTCTTGCCTTGTGCCCTTCCCAAGTGCATATGATTTATTCCTGCATACAGCATTCATATTAAGGCTTCTAATTGAAAGCCATGTGTTAACATGAAATATGTGGAAGTGTAGTTCTGCTATGAGAATGATGTAGGTTGAATCTCAGAAGACTTTACTTTAATTTTCTGTCTAACACAGACTCAGTTCTTCAATTCACCATATACCTAACAATTTTCCTCCACCTCTATCTATCTCTCAGCATGCTAGTCTGGCTTTCAGGTAAAGCTGATACCAGCTGAGATTCATCTCATCTGTGTTAGGAAACTAAAACTAAAGTGAGTACACTCTACAGAGAGAGAGAAAAAAAAAAAAAAAACCCCACCAAACAAACAAGTGTAAAGTAGCATTCCAACTGCAGTTTGAATTTATTCAAGGATGGAGACTCCACAACTCCACAGCCTTTCTGGACAGCCTCTACCAGCGTTTGTTCACTCTTACAACAAAAAAAGAAGCTTATTTTTCTTCATGTCTTACCAGAATTCGAAAAGACACTTGAATCTCTCTTTAGGTCCCTTAAGTAGAAGAACACCAAAAAATTTTCTTACATTTTGCCTAGATGTTGAATGTGTAAAGCTAAATGAAGTGAAACACCCAGAATTACTAGCTGCAGCCAAATACGTTGGTAGTCAGAGAAATAAACTCCTGAGGGTATAAACTATATAATTCAAGTCCTTACTCTCTTTAAGGAATTTGAACTTGCATTCCCACATTTGGCTCATTTAGCCATTAAACTATTTAGACTATTTAGGTACTGAAGCAGTAGTTTTTTGTCTCTTCCTTTTTTTTTTTTTTTTTCATTAGCTGATTCACATTTCAAGCAGATTCATGTTTTGGATGGCTAGAAAAGGGAAGATAAAATAGTACCTGTTCTGAGTTAGCCCACTATTTACCCATATTTACTCATCACACCATTTACAACAAACTTTTCCCACATTGTTCCCTTCTGGATGGTTATGGAAACACTCCTCAGAACTAACTACTGAAAATATACATCTGCCATGACCCCTTTTCCCCTACTTTCTGAGTATTAGGGGGAAAATGGACATCTAACAGTGACAATTTCTTGGATATGTACATAAGTGCAGCATTTTGGACCTTAATTCTGTGTACTGCATACAGTGCTGTAGTACTAAATGCACTAAAGGTTTGACACAGCTGTGGACAACAGCTAATTTACTTTGTGTGTAAATCCACATTCATCACTTCCATTTTTTTATGCACAGTGGAACCGTTTCAGCTGTGCTTTTACTACAGCATGAAAGCACAGTTTCTAACATCTTCTATGCATGGCTCACTTCTCCTCATACCACCTTCCCAGGGAAAAATATGGTTGCATAGCATTTTCATTTGGTTCAGTTGGTCCATTTGGTTTTTCTTCTTGCTTTTTTTTTTCTTTTTTAATAACATCTAAATGCATGTTCTTGTACTTTTGTAATGGAAATTATACAGTAAATAAAATATGCCACAAAGTGGAGGCAGTAAGCAATTATGTTTGAGGCTATCCTTATCCTAGGAGAATTAATTCTATAGCTTGTGACTTGAGTACCCCCAGCTCAATTTCCCATGTCCCTTTTCTCTTGTTCAGTGGCATGGTGCCCAAAGGCAGTTACATGTATAGAAGTTTTCCATAGCTGCTTGTGTCCTAGCCGGTTTTCTGACAAGCAGCAAAATCCCTGTTTAATTAGTTAAAGCTGAAGAGCCTTAGAGGACTACATAGCTTTTTTGCATATGCAGTTGTGTAAACATAGAATCCATCCCCTTTAGACTTATTGAAATGGACCTGTTTCAGCTCTGGGAATTATTAGAGATGCTGTGAGTACAAGTCTTTAATGTGATCCATTTATAAAACACAGGGAATCTTTTCCATTACTGTTGAGACCGCTGTTGAATTCTCTCTTATTTTATACAGTGAACAGTATTAAGAAGCCAACAGACAGGTTAAATTTATTGTGGAAACATATTTGAATATAATACCATTGCTTTCTCTGCTGAACACAGTTCACATTTAAACAATGTTTTGTCATGTCCTGAACTTGAAAATACAGGAATAAATCAACTTCTGGGCACTACTGAGGTTACAGATGTAAAGACACATAGATTCTCTACTAGACTGATAAGGTTCTCAAATACTGGAAGGTTGTTCAATGGAAACACCTAGCCTTCTGTGGGTATGTTTATAGGCTGATTTCTGGGAGTTGCTCATCCTGGAGGAGAGAGGCTCCAGGGTGAACATATGGTGGCCTTTCAATATTTAAATGGGGCTTATTAAAAAGGTGTGTATGTATACACACACACACACATATATACATATTTACCATGACACTTTTGTGGTTCATTCTTTTTTAAATTAAGGTAATGAGACACTCCAACAGGTTGCCCACAGAAGTTGTGAATGAGCCATAACTGGAAGTGCAGTTTATGATTATGATGTTTTAGAGTCCTCATATCTCCCTTCAGATATATTCATCACCATTATAAAATCACCAAGGTTTTAAAAGTTAATTTTACTCCATTGGCTGAGAGGATGTAGAAGATAAATTGTATTGAGAACAAAAGATATGTACAACCACTACTAGAGAAATCAAATAATTCAACATTGTATTAACCTATGAAAGACAAAGGCATCTACAATCTGTCCCCCACCTGGGCATCCTCACAGTCTGAACCACTCAGGAGCAGGGCTAAGCCTTAATTCTAAGCTTACCCATCTGTCTATCTTTCCCTCACATTCATTGCAAACATTACATTTTAAAATCCTTGTTAAAAAAAAAAAAACCGAACAAAAAGTGATTCATCTAACTAACCACTTGTCTGCATTGTTTGACTGTAGATATAGATAATAGTAAATAAGGCAGACTTAAAAACAAATTGAAAAAACAGTTGATTTACAATCCAGTCTGCCCAATTTATTAGTTAAAAGCACAGGAAAACAATTGAACTCTGTTGAATACCAGCATATCTGAGCTACTGCAGATGGAGGGCATTCTAACTCAAGGACTGCAGTAAGAAACTAAACTCCACTAGGAGTCTCATCTAAGCAGTAGGAAGGAAAAACAAAAATTGAGATTGCTGAATGAAAGGCAAAATCAATACTACTTTTTAATCTTCCAAAATTCTGTCCTCTTTATTAGGAAAACAAATCACTCTTCCAGACTATACAAAACACAGAAAGTACCCAAATGAAATAGAAAAATAACATAGTTAAGTAGCAATGTCTGGATATTTAGAAACTCTTTGATCAGATCAATAGCTTGGGGTATGTGAGTCATTATCTAATACATAGAATTTTTCTACAAACATTTGTCAGCCTCTTGTCATGTACTATTTTGGGGTTTTTTCTTATTTTTTCAGAAACAGTCCAATAAGAGCTTTCATGTAAGTATTCAAAGGCTTGAAGAACTCTAAGTAGACCATAGAGGGTACGAAAACTAGCTAAAAAGTTTTCTAAATAATTTTATCTCCAAATTGCTTGGTTTGGCCCAAGTTCTCAGCCATCTATTTTCATCCTGAAAGCAGCTCATCTTCAGCGCTGGTGGCAAAATTGTTACAAAGAGGGATTTGCTTAGTGTGCCTAATGTTGAGAGGACCTAATGTTCTGAAAAATGAATTTGGAAAACTTCCCAGCTTGCACATCTGCCCCTAAAACATGAGAATAATGGACTGAATACGAGAAGGGAGGATTAAGTGAATACTTCCTCTCCTCTGCCTTCCCTTTCCTAAACCCATGCAGTCCCTCTGGATGACCTTTACCTTAAGCACTGCCTCACAGGATCCAGGCCACCAAGCTGGCTTACAAAAGCAAAAGACCTATCTGACAGGCAGATGTATGGATGTGATACTGCAAATCAGCTGGTTATATCAGCACCATATGTCAGCAGTTGGAAAGAAGGTGCATTGGAAGAAAATTCACACTATGATTAATTAGTAACTTGAGAGGTGTTTTCTTGCTGCTACTCTTTTTCTTTCCT
This sequence comes from Passer domesticus, assembly GCF_036417665.1. Lineage (NCBI taxonomy): Eukaryota > Metazoa > Chordata > Aves > Passeriformes > Passeridae > Passer > Passer domesticus. The sequence continues at coordinate 13,112,620 of NC_087476.1, read as the reverse complement.
TCATGTTAATGCCTCTCATATTGCCCTGAAAATTAAGAAAGTGCATCAAAAGACATGAAGAACTGAACAGTCTCTAAATTAAATCAAGGTGGATAATAGAATCACAACATTAAAAGATGAAGAGGATTCTCAGATCATCACTTCCTTTTGCTGCTTTATCTTGCTGTTTCACAGAATGTACTTTCTTAACCTCCATCTCCTTGCCAGTATGATCCAAGAAGTTTGGCTTTAGCTATTTTCAATCTGGGACAATCCCAAAGCATAATATATGTCATTGTCAGAAAACATTTTCCTGATCATCAACCTAAATATTCGAGGCTTAGGTTGATTAGCTCTCATGAGCTTTTACAGCAGGCCTCAGATGAAATTACTTATTTCATCCTCTGTGTTTAAATCTAGGCAAGGAAAATAAATAATTAATTTAAAACAGATCTCCAGAGGACAAACAAACCCAATACCAGTTCTAGCTCCACTTACTTATCAAAACTATTGAAACTATAGCTGGTTACCCCTCACCTCAAACTGTCAATTGATGTTTCCTCTTACTGATCACCTTTTCTACCACTGCTTGCAACCAGTGATGCTGAAAGCCTGCACTTTGGAGTCTGCCTCAAGCAGGTATTTACTAATTTATTTTAGACTTCAGTTAGAAAGATTCCACTGGGGAATGAAGGAGAATTACTAGCTTTTAAAAATATATTAGTGCCTCTGATGCAAATAGGAGAACTGAAAAAATGTGAATGGATTGAATGCGATATTCAGAACATTTTTTTATAAATACCAAAAAAATCACCAAATTTTGGATCAAAATAAAAATCCCTTGGAGATTTGACAGCATCCACTGTGCTAATAACAGAATCCTCCTCCAGGTATGCACTACCACTTTAGTGAGCTACTATCCTGGTAGAAAAGACAATGTAAATACAGTCTGATCCATTTCATACAAAATCAGCCAAGAATGAACAGACAGCATAGAAAATTTGGAGATCTCAAAAAGTCCTTCCATCTTCAGATGGAAAGGGCCAGTCAACTCTAGCCAGCAAGCAATGCCTCAGGGCAAAACCCTCTTCAGCTATCATACAGAGATCTAGAATGGACTGTCTGAATTTGATCTTGTGGTCTACTTGTGCTGTACGTGTTTCCCAGAGTTTCAGCATTTGGTTTTCAAATATTTTGTCTGTTTTCTGCATTTTCCAGTTCAGACTCTTGTACCTGGCACATGCCCTGAACCAAGGTTTCACTATATTCACTTCCATTTTATATAGAAGGTAAATACAGTACAAATACATTGTGCACTCCATGGAAAGGTAAAATGGATTTTGGATGCTACTGTAATCTTCCTTAATGGGTCTGCAATAACTGACAGTCCCTAGCCTCCACACACTACCCATTCCTTTTAGAAAGTATGATTTATCTCTTATCTGAGATAAATGTTAAGGTTTTCAGTGGGATCACTAACCACAGCCCCAGTACACTGAATGCTAACTGACATCAATTATTGGAAAATACTAGTGCATTTTCCTTTCAGCAGAAAATATTAAAAAACTATATAGAACAAAGTAAGTTTTAAGTGCTTGCCTTAAAAAGCAGAATTCACTTTTGAACTCTTTCACTTCAAGCAAACCTAGCATCAGAAAAAGTCAAGGTAAGATGAATAAATAAAGATGTTTTTCTCTTAACTTCTAGTTTTCTCCCAGGCCAGTTTGCTCTTGTGGGGTTTTTGATGTGCTGTTCTAGCAAAATTTATCATACCTGAAGGACAAAAACATAGCCAGATGTTTGCCTGTAGACTTTGTAAATAGCTGCAACCAGGTTTTACCTTAAGATTGTTCTACTAGATTGATTGCATAATTTAATTTTATGTCTGGCATTGAATTCTTCTTCATGTACCAGCCACAAAACTGTTGTCTTTTCTTTTTTTAAGTCAGGAGATGTTGACTACTCTCAGATAAGATATTAAAGCAAAATTCCATTTATATTTGTTAAGCACAATATTGTTATAAGTGAATTGTATGCCCAATTGTATTATAAAACAAAACATCCATTATAATGATTATAATAACTGCTGCTACTTTGAATTAATATACTTTAGCTAATGTTAGACAGAAGCTCTTATGACTAAATACTCAGTCATTATTGTGCACACAGTAATTTTTCCATCATATAATGCCTAGATTTTTAAACAAACTCAAGAGAGTTGGAAAAGTGAAAATATCTGAACTGAGAAGCTTCTACTTAAATGGAATCTATCTCTGTATATAGATATTTCTACACACACATACAAATATGAATAAATAAAGCATTTCAGAGATGCATTAGATTATGGAAACATCTCCTAGGAATGAAGCTCTTTCACATGTCACACTAAGATATGAACTAAAATAAGATTACAGCCACAATCAGAGTGCTGTAGAGTGAACTACTCTGTGAAATCAGAGGAGTGCCCATGGGGACACACAGGGGGACACATGCTCAAATGATGGATTTTTCCACACCTTTGATTGAAGTCCAAGGATCAAAACAAAAAAATAAGACAGCATTTGCAGTGAATTTTCACATCAGACATTTTGTTAGCCACAAGTAGTCCATTAGCTGAACTTTGCTCTCCTCTTAAATATATTACAAAACTTCCTTATATTTAGAAAGTTTCCTTATGAATTTGTAAATGTAAGTATTTTTAAGGTCAGATTTAAAGCAGCTGGCTGTGGCAAAATGAGCATTTGTGGTTAACTTCAGAATGTTGTCCAGTTTTATTATATAGTCCCAAACAGTGAAAAGTAAAGCCCTTATGGTTGTCTGAGCCTGTGGAAGATACTGTGATGGGAAGGAAGAAGCTAACCCATGGAATTTGTCTCATTTCATAATGGTTCTCTAGGAAAACCTCTCTGCAGTCTTCTTGAGACACTAACATTTCCCAAAGCTTTTTCTTTATCACTTTGGTTGTTATCAATAATCTGACCTTCATCACCCCTCACAACTGTCCCTCCGTAGCATATTTACATAGTGTTGGACATAGCATTCAGCTTAGTTATCTTCTTTATATACCAAAACAATGGAAACACTATAATTAAATAAAAATAATCCATCCTCAAAATCCAGGATAAATAAGCAGAAGGAATATACAGAAAATATGGTGTATCACTGAAGTACCAAGTCTCTTGCCAAGGCAGTTGCAATAAAGTATTTGAAGCTTCATTTATTTTGTAAAGCCATTTTTGTTGTTATTTGGATTTACCAAAATTGCTCATCCACTGAAAAATTTTGCCAGTATTTATCTAGATTTAATATAAAGGTGTCCATAAAAACATTATGTACTTCTGGTTCCCTGTTTCTTCTTTTTAGCTCTTCATTCCATTAAAAAAATAATTTTGATCCATTTAGTTATTTTTAAAAAATTCTAAGGCACTCCATAAGAAAGTATGGAATTCTCTAATTAAAATATAACTTTTAAAAAAATTGCAGAAGCTTATTAAGTGGAACAGTTATATTCATACATTTGCTCACCTTTAGCTACTCTTCATCTTTTGCGACCCCTTTTTCATGATGTATTGTTATGCTCAAATGTACTGTTTCCATTCTTGCATGTTTCTAATCTCAGACACACTGATGGCACTTAACTACCAGTTAATAAGGTTGGCTCCTAAATTAGCTGGTATTCAGCCCAGCAGTGAAGCCAGGCCATGATTCTGTCCCATCAATAACAAAAATAGTACAGAGTTGTGTCAATTGCTATGCCCTATAATCAGCACTTTTCCATGCCAGAGCCCTTTTGTTTGACAGAAGATTTCAATACATCATACACATGGTATTGACACAAATTGTTTTAAGAGCACTTGTTTTCATATTGAGTTCATCCCTGGCTCTGGTGGATTGCCTTATTTGAATAGAGATTATTTTCACAATCTCTATTAATTTTGCTACCTGTCCTAAAGGCCCCACAGTGCTCCCATCTTGTGATAAAAATACACCAATGAAACACTCATCTTGCTGATTTGGCACTGTAATAAACCTACCCCAAAGCCAGTCCAAAGATTTAAATATGTCTCCGAGTCAATTGTGTGAGTGTAGAGTAGCAATTCCCTTTTACTGCCTTAGGATGCAATATATCCCCTAAGTAAAGCTAGTTTGGGAACAAAGAGAGAGTCATTCTCTCCTATAACTTTCTTTAATAAATTGGATCAAATGATAACAGCATCCCTGTTGAAAAACACAGACCACTGATCAAAAACAATAACAAAAAATAATCAATATGTAAATGCACTATTAGTCAGTGACAATTGATGTGTTAGGGTACAGGATTATTTATACCAGACCTGAAAATAACTGATGGCAATAGCCTTAATGTTTCTTGTTCTGCAGCCAACACACCCCAACCATTTTATGTGCAATCATCATGAAATAATATACCAGAACTGACCAACTGTTTGAAATATTCTTAGTCACAGATTTACAATTGAAGTCAATTAGTTAAAGATTTTTTTAATAAGTTAATTTCTAAACCATAGCTCTGTGATTAGTTTGTAATTATTAATAGAGAATGTACTAGGACAAAACATGCATCTTAATTTTTTTTTATTTACATTTACACTGTCTGGAATTATTTACGTCCAATTTCCACTCCTGGAACCAGCCATGCTGTGAAATTGCAGCCTTCTGAAGCACTTGGCAACTGAAAAACCTAGCTATGAAATTTTGCTCATCATTACATTTTTCTCCTTTTCAATTTAACACTTAATTATAGACTATTAAATCAGTCCTCAATAAATGTATAAGACTTTCTGTCTTATGTAGAGTGCTTCTTTATTTACCATCATTGAGAGACTGTTGGAACACTCAGAAAGAATTCCTTTAAACATTTATTTGTTGTACTGCTTACTGTAGAAAATACAGAAATTCTTAAAATAGCTTTACAATGTTTTAGTCACAATACTTGGTAGTAACACTCAATCCAAAATTACCAAGTCTCCTGTAGTTGTTGCAGGTACTCTTCAGTCCCATATACAACACTTTACTTTCCTCTTCCTTCACCCCTCTAACCCTCATCTTTTCAACATAAGAATATCTTTCAGTTCATTTTAATAAGTTCCTTTTTTTTTTCTTTCCTGTTATTTTTCAGATCACTGAGTTTGGAAGCTATGGTTCACTGCTAGAACTACAACCCTGACCGTGGTTTCAGTCAAGATAAAAAAGAAATAGATAAGAAACAGAAACATAAGAACAAGATAGGGGAAAAAATAGTATTTCCTGTGCCTATTAAAATACAGGAGAGAGACTTTAAAATTGCTATTCTCTCCAACGTTCTAACAATTCTCAGGCCAACATTTTACACATACCCCCTCCCTTCTAGACTTCATTGTAATCCACAGAGTGCAGAGAACCTGAGCCTCTGAAAGCATACTAGGAGCATGGAAAAATCACAGAAACAGCACTACATCCATCAATTAGCACAGCACCTTGTTACCATTCAGAGCCAATACAGAGAGGTACCTGGTTTTGTCTGTTAATCAACACAGGGAAATTCAAATCTATGTCTCTGTTCCCAGGGAAAAGAGGTTTGTACCATTAACCTAAAAACTCTGAACAGAAGTGCCTGTCCTCATCCCATATAAAAGTGGTGCAAAGACACCAGTAACACACAAACAGTATAATCTTTTAAATTTAGTGATCAGGTTATTAAACGACAGACCAGGGCAAAAATATCTGGATTAGAGTTCCAGCTACAACATCTTGTTATACTTTTAAAATGAGACGTTGCTTAGATAAAACACAGAAATAGTGGTTTGGTCTGCAGTAATGAATAGTGTCCATTTTAGTTTGTTTTTGTTTATACAGACTTTATACACTTCCCCTTTCTTTACCTCAATCAAAATCCATTTATCTCTACAGGAATATATTGGCAAGATCAAAGATTTGAACCCAAGTTCAAGAATGTTTCTGGATGCATTGAGTTTTGAGCAGAGCAGTACCCCTGAGGATTGTGGGGGTTAAATTCAATATGTAGTAAAACGTGAACAACACTACATATACTTTATTTATTTTGGAATCAGATTTCCTGAGTTTTGTAGAGAAAATTATTAGTTTGATCTTATTTCTGTTAGGTTGGCCAAAGTAGCACCGAAGAGATGCAGTGAAATGAACTTTCTTCCAACTTGACTGCCACAGTGACAGTGTCTAGGCCAGCTGTGGAGCCAGGGTGTGCAGTACCACGGGTGACACCGTACACCAAGATGATGAGGTGGCAAATGATTCACCAGAAGTATCACTGCAGTTACAGGGGTTTGTCAGGTGCTGATAAGCAAAGAAAAAAGACCATCTTAAACTTCCAGCTCCAGCTTCCAGTCACATTAAATGTATTAGGATGAGGGAAAAGAGAATTAATATTTTTAAATGAATTGAGCATGGTGGAGACTGTTGAGAGAATGTATATCTAAGCCTCACAGAAGACCTATTCCAAAGACTTTTAAAGAGCAGTGGTTCAGTTAATGATGCAGAATATATGAAGGAAAAAAATGACACATTATAATGAAACAGTAATGGCCTACCTGCATAATGTGAAAATATCCCTGCGATACAGAATAGATGGAATCAGTCACCTGAATAAGTCTCACCTCCACTGTGCTGAGAAAGCACAAAAACAGCAGCTGAGGAGCATGAATGGTGGGGTAACCAGGGGGGGAAAATGAATTAAATTAAATTAAACAGGAAATAAAGTGGCTGAGGGTTTTTATCTTTCTCCAGTAACAGATCAGTGGACTAGAAAGCTAACCCTTTGGCACTGAGGGCTTCATTTCTGTTTAGGAGCTTGTGCAGCTTATAGTGACTCAAAGCCAGAATTCCTACACAGAATTCCCAACCGAGACCAACAGGATTCCAATAACTCTGAGAATGCCTGCATCAGATGGTATTGGGCAACAGTGGATCACCATTCTCAGTAAGTGCTGGGCAGTGCTCCAAACACTTGCTAAGGCAGCATACCTAGTTCCTTACACTCTCCAGTGAGTATGAAGAAATTTTACATAACAGAGTCAAAAGACAACTGTTTTTCATTGGCTTTTATTTCACATATCCATTATTTTTTGTCTGATTTTCCCCTAAATCTATTGTTTTATCATACACTAAAAAAATTTATCTGTATTTTAAGTAACTGCTAAAGAAGGCATTTGAGGGAGATTATTTAATTGGTGTGTCCTGATGTTTCTTTTCTTTCTATGGCATTATCAAACTCCTGCTTCCCACAATTGTAGAATGTAGCTGAATTAACTGTTCATCATTTGCAATTAGTTGCTAAAAAAATATACCTTTATATCAGTGTTCATAGAATTCTCAGACAATTAAGCTGATAAGTCTTCTTCAGTGCTGGGGTGTATTTAAACTACATTTCTATGAAAAATAATCCTGCCTTACATGTTTTCAATTGGGAATAAAATCCTAATAAAATTAAAAAATACTTCTTCCATAACTAGAAATTCTCTTAATTCTATCAATTTCAAGGTACAGTACTGCACAGTCTAAGAAAAGTATAAATCTAAAGATTTCATCCCAATACTTTCATTCATTGCTTTATTTATGAGAAAAGACAACACTTATTTCCCAAGAAGACATTATTATAGTCTTACAATGATTATCAAAGAAACATACAGGCTCAGAAGTACAGTCATTGATAGTTTTCTAGGCAGGGAACCAGACTGAAAAAGTCTCATTCTGTTCTCAGATATCTAGAAAGCATTTTCTGTGATATTGAGAAATGGTTTATGCATTTGAATTTCCTTTGGAAGAACAAAATTCCTATATTTCTTTTACTTTCATGTTTATTTCAAACTTTTTTTATTTTTCTTATACAGTGCTATCTAGTCTCTGTAATAAAAATGACCCTTCCTTTCACTTTTTGGTGAAACATCTCTCAGTTATCAGAGCAGCAACCCAGCCAATAATAAGAAGAAATATCTAAATCATTCCATGTTTTAATCTTTTGAAGATCTCACCAGAGCACATAAAATAAATACTAATTAATATAATTTGTATCATCTCTATGATCAGTGCTGATTACAACAGTAAACCAAATAACATTTTCTCAAAGTACCTAATTTTCATGAAATAGAATTCTTATCCATCAAATGGGAGTTTTGGATCCAAGCAAGAATTCACCATTGCAGCTTTTGTGTAAACCAAAACACAGTAAAGAGCTAAAAACCCTCTAATTTTCAAAGTTTAGCAAGAGTAGACACATAACCCCCAAATATACTTGTGAATTCCATGATAGCTTACAGCTATCAAAACTAGAGCCAGTATTTTAACTTAAAGAAAACAGGGTTTAAAAGTGAGGGAGTGTAGCTGATCTGTGAATTATATGTTAGTGGATTTCAGAAGCATTGATTAAAATAATCTTTTAAAGTAGAAAGATTTCTAAATGAACCCCATGTAACAGGAAGAACCAGTCTGTCTTTTTAAATGAAAAATTCTGCTTCTTTGATAAATCATGATTTTTATAGGTATCGAAAAAGCTACAGGGGAATTGTTTGAACTTTCATTTATTACTTCTTTGAACTTTCAGATAATTATTGGCAATATTCCTCAATGTTAAAGGAAATGAATAGGTTAAGAATTTTTGGATGTAACAAATAGTTTCCAGGGCTGAAAGCAAAACCAGGAAAGCCTCATCAAATACTGAGTGATGAGAGGGGATAACAAGGGTCTGTTTAACACCAATCCCAGATTTAATACTTACCTGAAAACTGTAACTTCCTGTCTTTCTCTCAATTTTTAACACTTATTATATTCACCTGCAGAACAATGGCAAGGTTGGTTGCATGTCCTTTTTTTGAGGAAACACTTTTGCACATAAATTAACTGACTAATTTTAAGAAAAGCCACAATTATGGAATCTCTACACATTTAATGATATCTTAGATTGTCTATACAGGATATTCGTTTTCTTCCCAAAGATGTGTACAAGCAGATGCTATTCTTCAAATACAAAGAAAATATTTATAGGTAATCTCTAAACTTTCTTCACTAGTAATACTCAAAGTAGAGATAGTCTTTCCTGTAAAAAAAAAAAGGTGAAAAAAATAATGTCTCCTCCCTTATTTTCCCCTTCTCACCCACACCCCCCAAGACATTTAAAAGACTGAAGGACCTACTTATGTAGAAACAGATGATCAGCAAAGTATAAAACAAAACATGGGAACATTTCTGCGAGAAATACACTATTTGGTGAAAAAAAAAAAGACACAAGTATTTCACAAAAAAAAAAAAAAAAAAAAACCACCACCACACAAGGATAATGTTCCTACCTCTTTTTTTCCACTATTAGGTGTCTTTCTACAGAGGAACTGGAATACTATCTATCAGCATGTCCCTGTATTTATTTCAAAGTGCTTTAAAGTCAAGTGCTGCATGCAACACTTTTCTAACTGACCAAATGCAACCTGTGCTGTTATATTAAAGTTCTGTCTGCCTTCTTCTCAGTGGCTCTCGAGGTTGTTGGTTTTTTTTCACAGAAGTCTCATGAGAAACCACAGATATCTACAGATGCCTGTGTCCTGAGCTGCAACGTTAAACAATTCTTACTGGCTCTTTGTTGTATCACTCCCATGACACCTTCCCAGAGAAGTTGCATTCAATCAGTGTAAGCTGTTCCTAGTGATGTGAGCTAGTAACTAAACAGTTTTGTGCTATCTTTAGAAAACAAACCAAGAACAAACCCAAAACTTTACACTCAGAAAAACTTCTGAGTTAAAGATACAAAAACTCTGGAGAGAAAGAAACAGTGGATGAGAAAGAAGACTAGAATTTCTGTGTGGTTTTTGAACCAGATTGATGACGCATGCAACTACTGAAGATTTGTCTTCAGAAAAAAACACTCCTGGGAGAAAAAGTCTCTAGCTGCTGTGACACAACTCCACATACTGTTTTAGCTCAGAGCACAAGTGAATTTTACCAAGCCAATCTCCAAATTCTCCTAACAGATTGTTCAGGCAAATTTCAGCCTTCTCAGATGAAACAAAACTGGAAGGAGCATTTCAGGAACATGGACTCCGGCTCTGATCTGTCATTAAGGCATAGAGTCCCTGGCTCAGATGAGACCTCAGCACAACCAAAGTCCCCAGAGTGAGGGAGTATTTAGCACATGAAGTTTTGTTGTCTGGGTCCTCTCCTGTACTCACCAGCCAGTCTCCTGCCCACCTTATACTCAAATTATATCTCACGATTTTGGGTGTAAGGGTGCCATAAAGATTATTGTCTCCTTATCACAAAAGTTTCATATCTCCTTGGTGTTTTCTCATGGGCAGCTTATCAGAGCACTGACTCTTTCATTTTCACAAAGTAGCCAACTAACTCCAGCTCCCTTCTCAACCAGCCAACCCACTCCTTTATAGCACTCTTCTTCTCATTGGTGGCAGCTGTGGCCTGTTAAAGTCAGGTCTATTCCTAGTCTTTGGTAATTGGCCCAGCTGCAACTTCTTAGGTGTGAGATTACTTTCTGCACTATCTTTATTTTCTTATATTCTATCCCCCCACAGAAGATTACATCAAAAGCATTTCATCAGAAATCAATTACATTAGACAGACAAATTTGCCCTTGGTGAAGAACTGCTGGTCATTCCCAGACATCTTCTTGGATCATCAGAGACTTCCTCTGATCATGATAAAATTAAGTTAAAAAAAGAAATTAAACATATTAAAATGGTAAAAATGTATAAACTGGTTACTTTAGAAAGGTAGAGAAAATGCAAAGAAATATTTGAGCAGGTGTAAGTACTATATTAAGAAAATCTTTGTAGAAAGAGCTGGAAAATCTGGAGACTAACTTAAATACAATTATCCAAACTGATATGGAAAATTGCCTTATTCTAGAAAAAAAAATATTTTTCAATAGAGAAAGCTAAGAATTTCTCTAGAAAGCCCTTAAAAGCAAATTCACCAACACTAAAATTCCATAATTAATGAAGACAAGCACAGAGGATAATGACCCTCTTAGGAATGCTGTCAATCTGGTGACAATGAATTCTACATAAATATCCCTGTACTAAAGAGTACCAGTAAGTAATAGCGTATATGAGAGTGCAATCAGACCTCCAGGGCTGTAGGTAAAAAACAGGATAGAAAGAAACCAAACAGACAAAGATTCAGTTCAAAGTCAGGATATCTACCTGGGGGATTTATAGATGTCCAAAGTGTCTAAGCATCATCATAGCTGATGAATATCTTCTCAACACAGTCAGTGGTGCCTGAAGAGCCCTCAGATGATCAGCAGCTGGATATGCCCTGGAGGATGGGTTGGTGGCCCTCAGCCCAGCAGAGGAGGTGCCATGACGTGGCACTGCTGTGGTATAGCTGCATGGCACCGGCTCAGCCTTACCAAGAAAAATTTTGCAAAGGTGTGAGAAAGTGTGTGAACTGCAACTCTGCAAGACAGGCTAAATGGAAACATGGAACGGAATTGCTGAGGTAGTAAAAGCTGTTTAAGAGCCAAAGTGGAAAAAATACTGATGTGAAGAAGGAATTCCATGAGGAATAAAAAAGTCAGAAAAAAGTAAGACAACCAAGTGTTACCAATCAGTCTGTTCCAAGGAGCAAAGCCGACCCATCACTCCCCACAAGGCTGGTGACTGGCTGACCAGAAATGACCTGCTGGGCCCTGTGGGTGACCAGCATATTCCTGCTCAGTCTGGTACACCACAAGTACCACATCTGCTGCCCATGTTAGCACACAGTGGAAAGAAGAATTGGGGCAAAATTAGAGGAAACTGAGAATTTATATTCACATCCTAACAGAAGTTACAACAGCACAGAAATTCTAGGGTAAATTACAGTTGCTGCTCCCTGGATGGAATGCAGTTGCCATGCTTGTAATTTATTCCATGGTGATTCCCCACACCCACAATCTGCAGCCACAGCACCTGCTAAAGGGGATGGAACAGAGGGTGGAGCAGAGTGCAGGTACCACGACCAGACTCTGCTGAAATTCTCCCAGCGTGGGGAATTCAATGCTGCTTTGCAGCTGAAAAACCACCCAGCACCTGTCAGCCAGGGGAGAGAGGAGGAGAGGTCCTGCTGCTGAGCCAACAGCTGTGCTGAAATCCCCCTCCTCAAACGGACTTGGTTCATTACAACCTAATTGTAACATTAACACACCTCCAACCCAAAGGTACCACCTCCAAGGCACAGCCACTTCTCACTGGTCAGGTGCTCTAAATTTTATTGACTGCATCTTTAAAAGCAAAGCAAGAGAATTCTATACCAATCTGTAACAAAGGTATTTATGACTGGAATCACAAAAGCTCCAGCTAAACACTAAGAAATAGTATAAAAGTAAGTTGAGAATGAAGAAAGTTTAGGGAAGAGTCCTTCATAGCTGCTAGGATCAGTCAAGGGGCTGAACCGGTCTTCTCCCCCACAGGGACACCTAGGGGGAAAGAACCACACTCTGTGTGAGCTGAATACTTTTATTGGGGATTGCAGCTTGTCTGTGTGTTGCTTTGAATCATTTTTGCAGTCAGATACTGTCAACAACAGTCCTTGAACCTTAACCTGTCCCAATTTTATATTAATAAAGAGTGTTATTCCATAAACTGTTGGTGTGAGTCTCTCAGAGGTGCTGGCAGTCACTGGCAGCAGGGAACAGACCCAAATGAAAAGGAAGAACTGCTGAGGAGTGTCCCTTATCTTCTTGCCATATTTCCCTGAACAAGTCAGTCAAACCACCCCTCAATACAGCAGGACTGTTCAGTGAAAGGGACACTGACAGACTGGTCAGGCACAAGGGTCTCAGCTTCCCTGGGATGCTGACAGACAAATCAAACACTAATGGTCAAGTCCATCTCCCGACATTAAGGGTTGAGGAAACCTCCCTTTGTCACATGACACAGATAAACAGCTGCTCTGTATTCCTGTCTGTGTTCTGCTTCAAAAGTAACTTGGGGCACAGTAAAAGGCACCCAAAGACCAGCAATACTGTGAGGGAGGGTTACCAGCTCAACAACTATAAGAGGAACTTAAATATTCTGTGCATGTCAGCCCCTGAGTAAAATTGAGTTGCCTCAGAAGGGTCATCTGTTTTCATTTTTGTACAGATTTTACTTCAGCTGCTAGTTCAGAAGGGTGACCATTCGGTTTTTATCATGATAGGACATACCTTCTCCTGATGCCTTCAGTAAAACCCCTCCAACTATCAGGTGCAGACCTGCCTGTTCTGGAAGTGAGCTGTTGTGATTTGACAAAGTAACAAAATTATAAAACTGTAAAACCTCTGGTTTCCATCTTCATATCTTAATTATCTTTTTCCTCTCCTGCTCCCTGCATGCTCTTTCTCAATTCAAAATAAACTTCTTCTTAATCATGGCCGACTGATTACATTGATTACTGTGTTGTCCTTTACCCTTTCTCCAGTGGAAAGACCACACTCTTTATGTGCTTGTAAACAACAAGAGCTGTTTTTCTCTTATTTTCCCCTTATGAAAGCTTATTTTCTCATTCCCTCAGCTTGTGCATGATAATGCAAAACAGGGCACAATCCAGGAAGTCTTCTCCTCTTTAAGAAACTATTTTTTGCATTTACCATTTCCATTCCTGGCTTACCTATGGCCTACTAAAGATGCAAAAGTAAAAGTTGAGAGACACTTTCAAATTAAAGAGTACTCTATCCTTATAGGGATGCTTTTTCTGTAAGCATCTACATATGGGCCAAACAGCAGGGTTGCTGTTGCAGGACGCCACAGCAGGGTAAATTAGAGGCAAACTCTGTTTCACTTCCCTCTGTCTGCAATAATTTGCTTTAAGGGAACGTCTGCCAGAGAATGGAGTCATGCCTCCTTCATGGGCTAAATTTGCTGCATTTACCACAGGCACAGATTAATAATCCTTACCACTACCACCACCCTATTTTATTTCAGGGTACCGCACCACTGTTGCCTGTAAAACAACTGGAAAATGAAATTATTTACTCTGATAACATTATCTTTGCATTTATATTTTTTTAAATTGTGAAAACAAAGTATTTCCTAATGTTCAAGTGTTACACACTTCAAGTGATGCATGCATTTTCTTTAAAAAACAAAACAAAATTACGTTTTGCACAGTATTTTATCTGTTGTTCTAATTTAAGAGGTCTGTTTCAGACTGATAAAATTGGAAACATTTCTAAGTGTGAGCAAACATTTTTGTTCAAAATTATCAACCACTCATAGCATATCTTCTGGAACTTTTGACATTTTCTGTGAAAGGGCAGACTGAGATGAGGAATTGGGAAAGCATTTCTTTGGCTCAGATCTAAGCCAAATAAGTGTAAAACTGTTAGTTTTGATTAGGCTTCTATAGTGACAGCAAAAATATTCCTGGCAGCTAAAAAATTTATTTTTTCCTTTAATCTTTCCTACTCAAAAAACCCCAAATTGTTACAATAAAAAAAAACTAAATTATTAATTCATTAAGTAAGTTTGGCTCATTAACAGAGTCTTGAGCTAAGTAATTCTGAACTGTCATTTATAGAAATACATTGTTAAGCTGATTCACTTGAGTTGCAAGGAAGAAGACTGGTAGTGAAGATAATAGTATATAAATATATATAACTATATATAACTACATGTAAAATAATTCCTGGCAACATCTAATTTGAAGAAAGGGCATAATTAGGAGGAACAGGGTTACCTTATTATGCCAGCATCTAATTTCAAGATGACTGCGTTTTCAGATAAACTATAGGTCAATGAAAAAACAGTCAAAAAACCAAGAGTTCCTGATCTGAAACATTTTGAAGTGATTTCACCTTAAAAAGAAGTGAAATCATGAAGCAGCACACTGTTAAAGTCTGAATACATATATGAAGAGGAACTTGAATAGGTGGTTAACAACTGTTGTTGATTAAATTGTATGCAAAAAATAAAAAAGCATAAAAAATAAAATAAAAATAAAATTTGTCCTTGAAAGCCTGAAACCCAGCACACTGTGTAATGATAAATGAAATATATCAAGACCCCTGACAAAATGTTATGTGTATTCAATCCATTTTTTTTATACAAGGCTAGGAAAGCAGTGAGCTGAATCTCATATGGTTCCTGCCTGAACTTCTCTTCAAAAACATCTTTAAACATTTTCTTAGCTTCAAATACTTTTATTGAATTCATTATATTGTGTGACTCATGCATGTGCTTAAGAGTCTGAATAAAAATCACTTTAAATATGTGCTATGTTTGACTAAACTGGACTGTAAGTGTATCTGGTGCTTTTCCCAGTGGGAAACAGAACCTGGAAAGATTGTTAATTAAGGTCTAAATTAAACTAGTCATCTATGTTTCCTTGTCACTGGAGACATGATTGCCCTCCAGAGGTGATTTTTTCCTCGGCACAGAGCCATTTCATCTGGACACGTATAGACAGAGATAATTTTGAGATGGCTCCCATGAAGACAGTGCAGAGCCAGGACTGAATTAAGCATGCTGCCTCAGGGTCCAGCAGGAGACTGCCAGTACCAACATGGACAACATCCTTGCTTGTCATGTCACTCACACTGCTCCTGCTCCTTCAGCAAGACCAGGAATGTTTTCCATCTGCTTGCATACATGAAAACCAAGCTGTGCAATATCACAAAAATACATATTCTTAATTGCTTTTTTTAGCACAGGTTGATTCTCTGAAATATTTTGAAAAAGAGGACAGCAGGCAGCACTTCATGACTAGGAAGAAGCTGAAAATAAGAAATTATGGAAGCATTTCAATGCAAAAAGGAGTAAGACTTGGGATGCATCTTCATCCTCAGGAGGCTGCCCTCTCAGTCTGCCACTTTTCATGGAAACCAGTCTGAAAGTAAATTTTCCTCCTAACCAGGAGTAAATTTGTTCAGGAAACCAAACTATTCAATCCAGGTGTGGACTACAGTGTGGAGAGAAAGCTACCTAGAAGTTATCCCCAGCAGTGTCTGAGTGAGATGTCAGTGTTGCACCAATGAAACAGTTTTGACAGTGGCAGAGCCCAGAACCAGCAGACTGTCTCACAGAAAATACTAAATTTCTGTGGTTTGGCTGGATCCTGAATTAGATAAATGTCAAAATGTACCATACAGTTCTTCACAACAGAGGGGCAAATAAATACATTTTAAGAATATAAAATTAGGAATTTTTTTTGAGAGCATTTATGTAGAGATTGGAGCTTGCAGTGAGAAAGAAAAGTCTTCCCTCTACTCACACTGATAATGTCAGACCTGGAATAATGTGTTCAGTTGTGGGCTCCCCAGTACAGGAGAGAAATGGACCCTGAAGAGAGTCCAGTGAAGGGCTGCTAAAGTGATGGTTACAGGAACTTCTGCCCTACGAAAAAAGGCTGAGAGAGCTTGGACTGTTTGTGCGAAGGCTCAGGGGAGATCTCATCAATGTATGTAAATTCTTGGAAGGGCATGCAAAGAAGGCAGAGCCAGGCTCTTTCCAGAGACAAGACCAGAGGCAACAGGCACAAAATGAAGCACAGGAGGTTCTGCCTAAAAATCTTTGCTCTGTGAGAGTGATCAGGCACTGCCACAGGCTGCCCAGGGAGGTGCTGAGTTCTCCCTCCCTGTAGATATTCAAGAGCCATCAGGACATGGTCCTGAGCAAGTGGCTCCAGGTGGCCCTGCTTGAGCAGGGAGGTTGAGAAAGATGATGTCCAGAGGCCCCTTCCAAGGTCAACCACTCTGATGGGGAAGTGGTGATGTGGTGATTCTCCCTCATGTGTGGTTTGTGTGCCTGTCTGGGGGTCTGAGCAGTGACCTCAGCTGGAACTAGGGAATAAAATGTGTAGTGATCAGTCTGCTCATCCTGAGACCAAGCAGGGCAGTTTACTTCATCCTATACAGATCAACTCCGCTCTTCCTAAAATAAGGTGGTTTCATCTGTTCTATCTTATATGTCTTTGACTTTTATTAAGTTAAAAACTAGCATTATTTGGACTAATGCTAAGCAGCAAAACCAAAAAATGTGCCAAGGAATGTGCTAATGATTAAAAGCTATGAATAAGCCCATGCTAATGCTGGGGACAATGTCCTAGTCTTGTTCAGCTGAATGGTATAGATATAGCTTTTATATTTATAACAAAATAAAGGACATAAAATAGAGCTCTAATTTCACTGTATTAATATTTAGCATCAATTTCCTTAGCAAGACCTTCTCCAGTGCTAAATCTTATAATGATGCCCTTGGTTTGATATCTAAATATTACTTCCTTTGTTAATAAGATTATGATCTTCCTACTGTGTTTTTGGTGCAAGATGCCTCCAAGAAAATCAAGAAAAAAAATTTAAAATATATTGTTTGTCACTCTTGTCATCATATTTCAATCTATAAATGCACATAGGGCAGAAATCTCTAGAAATTTATTTTACTTTCATGTATTTTTTAATACCTTAAATTTAAGGAATAGAAGGCTGATTTCTTTTTCTAAAGTCTACTATTGAAAATGAAAATACTATTTAGAAAGATACAACTACTTTTGCCTGAAATCTCTATACATTTCTATCATTAAATATTTTTTACAGGAAGATGTTTTGTATGTATTTCAATAAGCATGCTTGAAAAGCACATTTATAAGCATGACAAAATAAATTATGTACCACTGATTAAAGGAAATATGTGTTATAATTACGTATGAGAAATATCAGAAATGCTGGGTGAAAAACAGAGAGAGAAAGCTTCATATATTTTAAAGCAGAGATTTGTGATTTTCACATTTGCCAAAGGAAAGAAGTCACTCCAGCTTTATTTTTTAGTCTGAAAATGTATTACAATTCCTTGCTTTCCTTCTGGCTGCATTGATATCAAATTTAAAGATCCATGTTCATACTAAAATTAGTCATTGTTTTGACAAATCACTGTTTCTCAGTGTCAAACAACAGTATATTTTCTTCAAATACTCAAATACATGAATAATTACAACTTCTTAAAACATAATTTCATATATACAGTTCTTGTTTTTGAATATGGGCAATGAAAGATACAGAGCTTAAGATAATTCAAAAATATTTTTACTACACTTTCAGTTCAGACAGTTCATAGAAAACTGATGCATCATTCTTTGAAGAGCCTGTTTTTCTAAGAACTAATGGATGTGAACCTTTTCTCAGATATAGCAAACTGTCCTTCAAAACAACAGTCATGCTAACAGGAAAGGTCACCTTTACTTTAGCTGTAGATTAAGGATAATTTCGTTGTTATTTCTGTTATTATATTCTGTTTAACTTATATAAATTGATGTTGAGCAGAGGAGTTGTGGTTTGGCATCCGGATGAGCATGAATTTGTCTTTCAAAATTTTTTTCAGTCAGAAATTTTTCTTTTTAACAACTACCTGTTAACACATTACAGCTTTTAACCTTTAAACAAGGAAAGGACCTCAAATTAAAATTAATAGCTTCTATCCTACAATTTCTTTTCAACTCCAAGCCTCCATTTCTCCTTCTACCTCTGCCTTAGTTGTTTCAGTACAGATATTGACTTTACAAGGAATATAAGATTTCATCCTATTTGTCCAGTCTACATGCCTTTGGAAAAAAGGAGCCATGATCAAGGTATAGATCACTGAAGGGGAAAGCTGGATTCTCATCTTAGCTTTGCCTTGACAGTTGTGAAATCTGTGTAGGATTCACGGAAGTTTATTTTCTGATGGCATAAAGGGAAGAAAAATAACCCCTATTATTTTCTCAAGTGCTTTTGGGATTAAGAAATGTGAAATGGAATGTTAGACTGTGACATCTACAAAAAATATTCTTGATATTGCTGTCATCTTTGTAGACACACTTAATAAGATGTAGTTTGATATGAACAAATATCAACAGATCAGAAACACCTTATATTATATGCATATAACTTAACAATACAAGTAATGTTTATGCTGATAAATGTTGAAGACATTTTTAAAATTGAAGTTATCTTTAATTTGGGATTCTTCCACTAACCAGAAAGTTTTAATTTGCTTAGTCATTAGTGTCATTTTTAAAAAATATTTTCCAGAATTTACTTTGCTGGGATCTTTTCGTCATAGACTTTCTGTTTATACTGCAGGCAGATAAACAACCTGTTACCTTGTTCAGATTTATATGCTCATTACACAGATAAATATTTCAAATTTTCATGTCAAACTCTGGCCTTCTTATTTTTCAAAGCACAGGAAAGGGAATGTAGTATGCCTAAAAAATTATTCCCCAGTCTGGACTCTGTGTAGTTCAAACAGTCCTTCTGATGGTCCGAAGGTATGACATCTGGCCTTTCATCTTTTATGAAAAGATGGTCTAAGTCCTTGAATTGGGACATGATTCTTCTCCAAATTGTAAGAAACCCCAAGAATGCTCCATCCAACACTCATCTATGCTCTTTTCTGTTTCAAATCTCTCTCACTGGATCATTCTGTTCACTGGAAGTTTTCTACTTGTGACTTTCTAGTCACATAGGAAAGGTCATTCCATAGGAAGAGCCCATTATTTAACTAAATACAAGAGACACTGGAACAAGGATGTGAGCAGGGATTAAAGCAGCTCCAATTAATCACCTTCTCCTCCATCTCACCTGCCACAATGAGATGAGAAGACATCAAAAATATTATCTCTCTTTTTCTGATGTAACCAGCTTCAAGTTTCCTGTCTAGGAGAAAACAGTTTGGTGCAAGTCTGCAAGAAGCTGCAGGAGTCAGGGAAATTGCAGGAAACAGGGCTGCGGAGGAGGTGTACATACAGAGTCCTTGAAGAAAGGTGTTCATCCTCTCCAAACATGGACTGGATGTGCTATGGATGAAGTTTGAGTGGGAGAATGGAAAGTAACCTAATTGATGGGAAAGTAGAGAAAACACTGGGAGTTGGACTGTGAGAATTCTCAGGGGGACTGTACGACACTGAGACCACAGCCAGCTGTGCCAGAGGTCAGTTCTGTGAGGGAACAGGGAGCAGTGGTCATCACTCCAGAGGAGGCTGGGTGTCAGCCCATGGCAATGCTGGAGGTGCAGGGAGAAGCAGCAGCAGCTGGCAGGATGACCCAGGTGAAAATATGAAAGATGTCCAGCAATGACATTTGAGAACAATGGCTCTGAGAGATGTTAAGTTATGGCTCAAGCTGCCCTGTTGGAAAGATTCATTAACCTTCATCACAAATTATTCACTTAGCCCTGAATTTAATCAGTAACCTTTAACTACACCATAATATAGGAATAATAATGTTTAAATCCTGTTATGAAGTCGTATTCTGGTGAGATCCTAAAAAAAGCAGAGTGGATATTTAGGAATTTCACTGGGTAAATATTCACAGTTATTTCAAGATACACACTTTTAACAGCTGACACTCATTAAAAATATACATCTGTATATTTCCATTTTGAAAAAGATAAAAGCATCAATCAAGGTATTGATTTAATGTTCATTCAAATTATTTGTTCACAGAATCACAGAATACCAGATTGGAATGGATCCTCAAGGGTCGTCTGGTCTGACCTATCTTGGTAACAGCATGGTAAAATCTTGGTCTAGACAAGATGGCCCAGCACTCTGTCCAGCTAAATCTTAAAAGTGTCCAAGATGGGGGAATCCACCACTTCCCTGGAGAGATTATTACAAGGGCTGATGATTCTCACTGTGTAAACTTTTCCCCTTGTGTCCAAACATAATCTTCCCAGAATTAACTTGTACCCATCACCCCTAATCTCTTCCATGTGACTCCTTCTAAAAATGAAGTCTCCATCTTCTTTGTAGCCACCTTTTAAACACTGGAACACAATGCCAAGGCCTTCTCTCTGTCTTGATCCTTCAGGGGTGAGCACACCCAGATCGATCTCTCAGCCTTTCCTCATGTGTCAGGCTTCCCAGACCTTGGAGCATCTCTGGACCCCTTCTCTGGACCCTCTGCATTCTGTTCACATAATTAATTTTGTATAGAGGGGACCAAAACTGCATATAGTGTTTCAGGTGTGGCCTGACGAGGCCTGAGTAGAGTGGAATAATGCTTTTGTATCTGCTGGTGATGTCCTTGTTGATGCATCCTGTTGACTTTCTTTGCTGCAGCAACAAATAGGATTTCATGCACTCATTTTCCAAAGTTTGTTAGGTACTAAGATGATGTTTTCAAGACATAAAACTTCCTCTCTGTCATATAATCAGATCTTCATCTCCTCCTCCTCCTTTCAGCTTATTACGGGGAGTCATAGCCTCTTGTTTATAAGACCATCAAGGCAATTACATGACAAAACTTGCAGCCAACCAGTAATCATACTCTTTGTCAAATGTAAAACATTCAACTATATGAAGAATTTACTTTAATTAAATCTTGTCAAAGGAATAAATTTTCAAAGCACAAACCCCACAGCATGCAAGTCAATACAATCATGCTTTTCTAAACAAAGGCACTTCATATCAAATTAATTTATTTCTAAATAAATTAATAACTGTCCCTTCTGTACTCAATTATATATCTCAAACTATGCATAGGGGAAATAGAAACAAAAAAACACAAAGACATAAAAACAACAACAAACAAACACAGACAAAAGCAAACAAACAGAAATCAACAAAAAGTCCCCCAAGAAAAGAGGGGATAAGGCTAACCAACTACTTTCATAAAAATTATTTATTATAAAAACCAAACAAGACTCCCATTGTGCCAAGATGGATATACTATCAAAAGAATAATGAGACATAAACTCTCTATGAAATCTGTTTCAGAGCTGGTTGTCATGACACTGGACCACCTAAAAAGCAACTAAAAATCTTTATTAAAAACATCAGATAACTAATGTGAAGAGAATTGGAGTCTCAGTTCATTCCCTAATGGACTTGTTACTCACAATATGTAGAAACTACATGAAAAATCAGGTGGAATTCTCTCATAGAAAAACACATCCCTTACGATTCTAAATTTTAAACCGTTCCTCTTCTACCATCAGTAGCTTACTGTGTTTGATTTTATTCATTTGAGATGTGTCAAACCCAAAACCAGAGTGTTTATTACATATATAAATATTTATGTCATGATTCACACAAACTCCCCAATTTCTTCTTTATGCTGTTCTTTTACATTGTACATAAGACATAAAAAAAATCAGGCCCCAGAGCTGTCCAAGCTAAAGGCAAAGAACTATAAAACATAAGTAGGGTGGAGGCCTTCTATGTCCCAAGAGCACTGTGCAGTTCTCTTTTTTAGGAACAGGCAAAGAAACAGGAAAGAAAAATATCTTTCACTTTGGGGAACACAGGAAGCCCCATAGAAGTCTACAGCAACTATCAGAAGTAGCCCACAAATCCCTGGTAAATTATTGTGTTCTCTGCACAGATTTCTTCCTGTATAGAGTCACTCCTTTCCTTACAACTACTATATGCTCTTTTACATAGCTAAAACTAATGTTAATGAAAAACAGTTGTTCGTGTTCTCAGTGATTAAAAAGAAATGCAAGATTTGTGTTAACCTGCACAACCTCAGTTGTTCTTTCCCTTTACATTTCTATTCACTGAGTGAGGCAGGTATTTTTTTAGGCAAAAAAAGACTGGTGAGTGTATATGTGGAGTTTATAACACACTGTATACCCACAGAGCTTCTGAATTGAAACTGGGAAAGAGCCAAATAGATTCATTTTCTAATTTTCTAATTTTTGGCTACTTGTCTTTACAAGTCTTCCATCTGTGGCAAGGAGGTTCTTAACTTAAAGAGAGGATGTGTTTCTGGTTCCAGGTATAAGTAAGAACCCAACCCAGTTTCAAGGAGTTTCTGCTGTGATGAAGAACATCATTCCCAGAGAATGATGGAGAATTCCTGTAAGAGAAACTGGAGCCATACATGAACTTCAGGAACAGATTCAATCTTGTTTTCACTCTGTCCACTCAAACCTCAGTCCCATGACAATTGTTCTGACAAAGTTCCAGTGCAATAAATTTTGTTACTATTGCTTTTTAAGTGGTCTGTTTCAGGCTTATAAATGTTGTCTTTCTTCACTATTGTTCTATTAAACTGCTTTCTATTAACCCTTTCTTGAAAATGCAAGTGAGAACAGAATGTCCAATTTCTAAAGGTGCATAATTGAATGAATGCAAGAAAATGAAAATACATATGAAAGAAACTATGGAATAAAGCTTGAGAGCTTTATCTCTTACAGTGTCAGAAGTTCATAAAATCTCTTAACAGATGTCAGGTTCTAGAAAGGCACCAGTATGTATACAAGAAATACTAATAAAAATGCACAGAAATCTAATGTAAATTGTTAAATTAAAAATAAGTAAATGAAAGTATAAATTTTCCTCATTTCTGCTCTAAAGCTTCAAAACATTCAATTTCATTAGAAAACTCAAGTTGCCTGCCTTACATAATGATGGATTGAATCACATGTGATGAGGAACTGAGAAGCTGTGTTGTTCACAGATAGACAAGAAAACATCTAATCAATATATAGAAGAGATTTTTCAACATCTTAAGAATATGTGAAGACATAGAAGACAATCAGGACTGCAAGTCTTCATCCAAGATGGATCAACATCTTTCTTAATTACAGACCCATAACAAAAATAAAAACACACTAAAAATCCCAGTTTTTTCTTTATAACAAACACACACAAAATCACCCCCCCCCCCACATCGTTTTGTAAACTATATTTAATTCAAATAGGTGTAGAAATTGATGTTATTCGTCATCTCAGATGCAATGGATAAGAGCAGGATCCTCTACTGGAACCAGGGTCTGTAGGACTGCTGAGGGTCAGAATGAAGGGCTAATAAGGATTTATCAGTGAGCAAATGAGCAGTTGTGAAATATCTAAAAGAAATGTGCTTTGACTTTTTAATAGATAGATCCTGCCCATCCCACAAAATATGTGCCGTATATAATTTATTTTTAAAAAAAACCTTTTAGCTGTATTTCTTTCATCCTGAATTCTCCCTATTTCATTTTATTTACTCCCTGTGCTAGTGAAGCAGCAAAAATATTCTTAGGTCAAAAAAATACTGAGAGAAACATTCACTTTTGCTGAAAATAATATTGAACCATAGGTTATTTCCAGCCTACAAGAAGCTGATAAAAAATACTGTATTAGGGAAGATAGCAGGATGTAAGCAATGATCCTAAAATTTAAAGTGCGAAGAAAGTCTGGTAAGAAGTCAATCACCTGCTACCTTGTAAACAACAAATGAGCATTTTAAAAACTGAGCTTGTTATTCAGCTAATGTAAATTATTGGCTTGGACGAGGAAATATATTCCAATTAGGAATGTCACATGGGATTTTACTATCACTCTTTAATTTTTTTCAATATTATTCATAAAAACAATAGATTATAAAAAAGGACCAAGCATTTTTCAAAAGCACATATTCACAGCTATTGCTACCTAGTCTTTTCTATGGAAATAAGGAGCAAAAATTGGCCAGTGCTGAAAGTTATGTTCAGTCAGTAATGAAACCAAGCAATTCACACATACTCAGCAAATCTTCAAGTTATGCTTCCCACAAAAAACACAATCCACCAAAATTACAGACTTTAGTTGAAATAGTGCAAAAATGGACCTGAAAAACTTATCTAAGCTGACAACTCTCAAATGTTTTTTTTTTGTTAAAGTTATTCAGTGGCAGAAAATCTCCAAAGTTCCCAGGGGATTTATTCCAGCATTACATTACAGTTCCAGTTCAAATATTTTTTTCTAAATGTGTAAACAGATTTCTTTCTTGCTGCAAGTCAAACAGATTACTTCTTATCTACCCTGATCTGTGGAAAAGGTAACCTCCCCTTCTTTACAACAAAACTGTGTAACTGTGGGCAGTAACTGCATCCCCATCCACTGCCTCAGTCATTCCTGTACACATCACATTGCCTGAACCACCTTCTGTTCATCTTTCCTGAAGTCCACTCCTACCCAGAAGAGTACCTTTCCTGGGAAAGGCTTTTGAGTTACAGACAGTGCAGTTATATCACTTTACAGATCCATATCTGTGGTTAGTTGCTCCCATCAATTTACAGGACCTTGTGTTGTCTTGAAGAGCTTTGTCTTATTATCATATCATCTCTTCAATCTCTTAAGACCTGTTGAATGCTAATCTGTTCTTCAAAATAATTTCATTATCTCCTGGTTTCAGGTAGTCGGAAACAAGAATAATTGAAGTGATTAATAGAAGTACTTAATAGTACAAGATCTAGATGACTTACATTTTCATTTTTTAAAAAACCTACAAAGCAAAACCAAAAAGGAACAAAAAACCCACAAACAAACAAAAAAACCCAACAAAACAAAAAAAGCTGACCGTGAAATTTCTCTCTCTGTATATTTATACAAACCCTTTTTCACCCATGCTATAGTACTTTCCTCAAGAACATCTCAACAGCTTTTCTTGTAAGTAAAATGGGTGAAACAGTGCCAAAAGCTTTTCTGAAGCTAAGATGTATAATATCTACAATTTTTTTTTTTTGTAGAAAGGCCTCTTACCATCCAGAATTACTGAGGAAATTGAAGATAAGTGTCAGGTTTATAATCCCCATTTCCTTTTCCCTTTCCTACTTCTTCATACATGCACACTGTATTTGTCTGGTTCAGTCTTTTGGCATTTCATAAACCTTTCAGACATTATCAATGAGAGCACTTCTGAAATTACCCCAGACAGTACTTTACAAATACTCAAATAAAAGAGTTTTCTAAGAGATTAATTATCTTTTAGGGTCAATATGGGAAATTACACTTTAAGAAAAAAACACCAGAGCATAAGCTCCCATTCCATATCTTTACATTCCAGGACAGATGGGCTTAACGTCCACTTTATGACAGTCAGGGACTGGTCATAACAGCATGTCAGGACCATAGAGAGTTCTCATAGAGAGTACTCCACTTGTAATTTGGGTTAAACAGGAAATGAGATGGAAGACAGGAAAAATTCAGGGAAAAAAAAAATTGTGTTAAACAAAATGTCATATTCATAAAATCATTTATTTTTCTATTCCAAACATGCTGATAGTACTGAGTAAACACATTTTCAAACCATGATGTTTAATTTTCAACACTTCAGTTCATCTCAATCACAGACTTTCCTTAATAAAACATATAGTTCCATGATCACAGAGGTGCCAATTAAACCTGGTTTATCTGGATTCATGCCTGTTGTTGACTGATTGTATCTTTTCTAAAAATTGGGTTCGTGCTAAAAGGGTTGCCTGGCATGTGAATTCTCTGTGCTGATGAGCAGCCCCACAAAAAGGGACCCGGGCATCCTGGTTGAAGTTGAACACGAGGCAGCAGTGCCCTGGCAGCCAGGAGGGCCATCCCTGTCCTGGGGGCATCAGGGACAGCATGGCCAGCTGGGCAAGGGAGGGGGATTGTCCTGCTCTGCTCTGCACTGGGTCAGCCTCACCTTGAGTGCTGGGGGCAGTCCTGGGTGTCACAATATTAACTATTGAAGCTATTAAACTATTGCAGAGTGTCCAAAGGAGGGCCATGAGGAGGGTGAAGGGCCCTGAGGAGAAGCCGTGTGAGGAGTGGCTGAGGTCACTTGGTCTGTTCAGCCTTGAGGAGACTGAGGGCAGACCTCACAGCAGTCACAGCTTCTTGTGAGGGGAAGAGGAGGGGCAGACACTGATCTCTGCTCCTCTGTGGTGACAGTGACAGGACCTGAGGGAATGGCCTGAAGCTGTGTCTGGAGAGGTTTAGATTAAATATCAGGAAAAGATTCTTCACCCACCCAAAGGGTGGGTGGGCATTGGAACAGACTCCCCAGGGAAGTGGCCACAACACCAGGCCTGACAGGATTTTAAGAAACATTCCAGTGGTGGTCAGAAGTTAGGCTTTGATGATCCTTGTGTGTCCCTCAGTATATTCTATGATTCTGCGATCCAGAAATGCATGCTGCAGCCTCTGCAGAAGACAAGATTCTTTGGCAGTTATTCTTTCTCCTGTCCACAGCTTTCACATTATTTTTATGACTTTATTAATTCTTTTCCTGCTGAAAGGCTAAATCAGACCATCTTGCCCTCAGTAACTAAAAGGAGAACTCAGAGAGAGTGAATCCTGCAATAAAATATTTTAAGTCAGATGAAACAATGCCACCTTTAGAATATTCTTATAATGGACATGGATAGCTTAGTATTTTTCTGAACCATCCTTAGCTTTTCTACCTAAATCATTAAGTGTCATTTAATAAGAAAAGTCTTCCGGGCACTTGAAGACAGTGAAAAAGGGGAAATATTACATCCTGGCAGTGAATTTTCCTTGCCCTAGATTTCACCTTCAGTTTCAGGAAACACAAAGAGAGAAAGAAAAAGCTTGGACACCTGAGGACTTGTCAGCTCAAAATCTTCAAACTAAATTCAATCTGCTCCTTCTGTGAGTTAATAACATGAGCTATGGGAAATACCAGGAACAAGGTTTTGCAGACAAGAGGTAACCCTGGGATGACACAGCAGTGAGTTAGCGCGGCGAGACATGACATTCAGCAGATTCTTTTAGTGAGTACAACATTCAGCAATGCAAGACAGAGGGCTGGAAAACCAGCCCACAGCTCATAAATCTTTTCAGGATATCAGGCAGAAGTGTGCACATCAGATTTGTGTTCACAGGAAATTTCTACTTAATTATTCCAGGAATAGGAACTCAACAGAAATTTATCTGAATAATCAAAATAGTAACTGACCAATCTTTCAAGCTTAAAAACATCAACAACAAAATTGAAAAAAAAATCACAATTAAGTAGTGAAATGCAGGACTTGTGCTGCCTACAAAATGCTCACTGCTCACTGGACCTCATTCCTTATCATTGGACCTTCTTATCAAAATATCTCAATTAAAAAGTAAATTATCTTATGCCTTTTAACTGTCCAAGTAAATAGCCTTTTTACACTAAGAAAATTGTTCCTGACTTTTACCTCATAAGGACTTGTCTCCACCTAACATTTCTTTTGCAGAAGTGTGGAAAGTCAGCTTTTCATTGGAGTCACTACACTGCTCTACTGTGTCCTGCAAATACGCCTGATACCCCCAGGTGCTTTTATGAAATACATTTTTTCTCTAAAAGTGAAGGAAGGTAGTACACATGATGTGAGAAGGTTTATGAACACAAGGAAATAAAAAAATAAGCCTCCATTCTTAAGCCCTGAGGATGAGAGGGCAGACATGAATTTGTTCCCACCCAAATTAGGGGGCCACACACAGACTGGCACTGGGAATTACCTCTCACCCCTGCAAACTGCTAAATCATGACCACCCATTATTTGGAATATTTGTGCTTTAAAACAAAGCCAAAAACATACTAGGGATCATGTTAATAGTTCATCAACATGACCAGACAGTGTGCTCACACTGTCCCCTGGCTGTGCTTGGTTTGCTGCCATGGAGCCAGGCAGAGTCCGATGGGGAGCTGCTGCAGACTAACTGGATACTGGGACTGCATGGCTTCCCTTTCTGGAAACTAATTTCTCTTTCAAAGGAGCCTCAGCCAAAGAATGGTACCAAAATCTGTTTTACAGGAGATAAGTAACACTGCTGCATTTTCTGACAGTGAAGCTATGAGAAAATTGACTAATGACACAGAACAAAACCTGAGTGTTACATTCAAAACTGACAAAGCTTCAAATCAAAATCTATCTCTGACATGTCTTTGTTCTGACTAGGTCTGAAGGCTTTAATAATTTACTCATGTAAAATGGCTTTATTAATATTTAAGTTCAAAGATGGGTAGGCATGTAGAAAATAACATTAAAAACACTGGGTATTTTTTTATTTCCCCTTTAGTCAGGTTTTACAGCTGTAAATACCAATGGAGATGTATTACATTCTGTATTTATATTCTTCCTGGCATACTGGAGAAAACCTAAGTGACATATCCTGCATGCTATATCATACAAACCACTGCCTAGCTAGCTACTTTTAAAATGTGTTTGCACAAATCCATGTGCAGGCAGAGACACAGGATTGATATTTTCTTACCACATCCATATTAACTTTCTCTCTATGTAAAATCAACAGAAATTCTACAAATTCCTTTACATTTGAAATTAGATTTATTTATTCTTTAGTTTAATTATAATCTAGGGAAAGATTTTCTTTTTTTCTTCAAGAGGTAATTTAAAATCAGAAACATTCATAAGAGCTGATTAGCAATTCTTCCACTGCTTTCCATTTCTTTGTTCAGACAGACACACAACTCCCAATCACAGGCACTCTATTTGCACCAGCCTCTGCAGGACTGGCTTTCAATCACAGAGACAGCTAGGCAACAGAGCTAGGTATTTTGGTTTTTTTCCAATGTCTAATTCAGAAACCAACATAGCTGTCCTCTTTCCTGAGAGAGTGATGAAGGCAGTCTCACTGAGCTTAAATGCACCTGTTAGCTGCACTCACTCAGGTGGACTAATTGGCAAAGATAACTGTCATACTATGTTAGGAATTCATTATTTCTGCAGACTGGCTGGTAACAGGTTCAGGCTTTTCTTGGGGGAAGAAATGCATGTTTTTTCGTAAAATACAAGGAAGGAAGACATATTCTGGTGAAAAAAATCTTTTAATGTTTTTAATTCTTAAACTAAGGCTGAATCATTATAATTTTTATTATGTAACATCTTAAAATGAAAAGGAATTATTTGGGATTAAATGGGAATAATTATCCAAATTAGCTATATCTTTTTCAGGAAATAAAAGGCTGAGAGCAGAGGTGTAAGCAACAGCATGCAATTGTCTTCACTTTTGGACATTTAGTGAGCTCAGTGTCACAATATCAGCACAGGCTTCCCCCCAGTGCCTGCATACAGCTCAGGGGTTGGCTGAGCCCCAACAGACAATTTTTGTGCAGTCATCCTGTTCTGGGGGTATCAGAGAATCCAGCTGGAGGGATATATCTGTGCCATACCAGATGGCCTCAGGCCAGAAAGCAGCCCCTCTATCATTTCATTTATCAGCCTGGCTGTAGCTGTTAGTTTATAGAGGAAATCACATGGGAAAATGTGATAAATAATGGGATTCCTCCATGTTTCTTCCTTGGGACACAGAAAAGGCTTGATGTACTTACCAGAAGTAAACAAACCCAGAATCAGACCTAACAGAAGGCTCTTTGGGAAATCAGGACCATCAAACCATGTGCTTTATATGCTGAACCACATGACACAACTGAATTTTTCCTTTCAAACTGCCACATCCCACCTACTGTATCTCAAGAGCACTTTGTCCTTCTGTTTATTTCATCTCAGGAAATGGCTATGAAATTGTACTTAATCAGTTGAGCATTACCTTGAAAGTTTCTTTCCCCAAATAGTCTCAAAAATCCAAAGAAATTTAATTGTTTATACCAGTGGTGAAGATATGGAGGGGATAAAGTCTTTCTTCTCAGCCACTGAACTACCAGAGGTACAAAGGCAATTTGCTGTATTCAATAAAGCAAGACATTACCATAGCAGAAATCCTGTAAAGCTACAAACAACACATATAAATGTAGAACAGGTCATGTAGCCATGAGTGAGGTATGAAAGCAATGGTCATAACTGCAAAGTAAGGTCGGAACTGGCGTTTGAGGGGGAAGATTGCCACACCACACCTGGTCCTACAGGACTGGTTTCTGGTCCAGCAGTCACCGGGCACATGGAGTTGTCCTGCTGCCACTTGTGGATGTGCAGACTGTGTCACAAAGTCTGCAACTATTGAAAGAGGTGAGAGCTCTGCAAAAATGTGTAGGAACTGTATCACCAGCCCAGGACTTAACGACTTGTGAATGACCCCAGCATTTTCTCAGCAGTGTAAAAGAACAGGCAATAAAGAGCAGACATGTCAAGAGCCAGTTAAACCTGGAGATTCATTTTCAGATATAAAGGCTTTTATGTCAAGGTCATCAGCTCAAATCCAGCTAATAGTGGGTCATCCATCTACAGCAGTTCTTGTAGGCACTCATGGGAGGTGAGGCTTCCACAGTTACTACCAAGGAAATACCTAACACTGACATTCTCAAAGTGAAAAACACTTTGCCATCCTCTTGCAGACCTGCTGAGCTTTAAGGATGACATCATTATGCACCCCTTTGTGTATAAATGGAGACTGTTTTACACAGCTGGGAGATGTTATATATATTCCATTTGTCTTAGAAACAAAATATGTTATTTTGTATGTTGGCTTATGTAAAGCCCACCCCAGGCATCAGTAACTTGGAAGCTGTTTAACCTGTGATAGCAGAGCTCTGTGATGAAGTCCACAAGGAAATAGATATACAAACACGGTGGTGTGGGCACTCTTGCAGAAGATGAGAACTACACAGCCTTAAGCTGCATGTGAAATTCATCCTGGACTGCAGAAAGGCCCTTTTATTAACCTGCATATTGAAACGTTTAACAATGTCTGGAATTTTCCTCCGAATTTTTTAGCCTCTATATGCAATGCTCAGTTAAATCTTATGGGTGGATAAAGTGTAGGCAACTGCAACTAAACCAATGTACAGTAATCCAGTAAGGTGCAGTAAGTCACATAAGAAAACTGACACAAAATTATGGTGATGATTTTTTGTCTATGTTTTTAATTAGGTATATACAGTAATAGAAGATATATCTCTCTGCTTAAGAAACACAACAGTAATTTTGGACAGCAAATTAAAATATGGCTAAAAATTATAAATAAAAATGATTGGAAAAAAATTAATGGGAAAAGGGAGTAATTTATAATTATATCTATATATTTATAATTTAAATGAATATATTTAAGAATATATATAACATTATTATGTTGAATTTTAGAAAAGATGGCCAATGGAACCAACACTATCTTCAGACTGTCAGTAGACAGTCTGAAGATAGATGCAAAATGCAGAGCCGTAAGAATTCAAGTCTTTGTTAGTTCTACTTCATGCAATTTTCATTAATTGTAAGTGAAATAATACCTGACTCTCAATTCACTGCTGAATCATCAGACAGCAAAACCAAAACAAAGACTTTTAAAAATACCAGCCAGAAGTGAAGCTGCTTCTCTACCATCTTTCTCAAAGTGATACAAATTTTGAACCAAGCATCCAGCTGCCACTTTACACATTTTACTATAAATAACTCTGGGAATCGGCACAAATCAATGAACATAATGTGCTACAGACATTCTTATTTCAGATCTGTCTCTTCATCATCTCTCCTCTCTAGATATATTGCTCTGGACTGAAAAAAAACCCCATATCCTAAGCAGAAGGGAAAGCCTAGTGCCTTAAATTTCTCAGTTTATACAGAAGATTTTTTATCAAAAAAGATAAAAATTAAAGGTCTAAGTTATAAAAAGATAATACAAATACACAAGACCTCATCAGAAGACCTGTTCTTCTGTTTTATATATTTATTTTATATATTCATTCTATTTTATTTATTCATGCTCTCACACTATACAAAAAAAGATAAATTAAGAGGTGTTCTAATGTCTCAAGCACTGATAAAAACAACAATAAAATTTCAATTTCTTTAAATCTTGTTTATAGTCAGCAGACATTTGGCTAAGAAATCACTTAGTGCCCAATGATAAATTCACTAAATGTCTGCTAGAATTAAAAAAATATAAGAATTTTAAAACAAATCCATATTGAAAAATATGAAATTTCTCAACAGCTCAGGCAGTTTTTTTAATATTGTCACTTTTTATCTTTCATGTGACAAAACAATTAATGATCAGTAATGCATTTTTTAAAATGATTTAGACAGAAAATCAATGTTATGGTATCTGGTCTAGAAAATGCTACCACTATTGTGTTCTCATTTCCTACTCTTTCCCTCTTTTCTTTAAAATTGGAAGTTTCCTATTTTAAAGCCCAATCTATCTCTATTTCTCTTTACTTCTCAATTTTCTCATTTGCTTTACTTTCCATTTTCCCTTGCTATGACTGAAAGATACAACAAAAAACTGAATTTATGGAAAACAGGGTTTTTAATTCAGAATATGGAAAGTTTTAACATCTGCATATTTTTACAGGATTATCGTACACCTCATTTTGCAACTCAATTTTCAATATTTTTCTCTGTCTTGGCATTACTGGCTGACTGTTAAATCCAAATTAGCATGAACAAAGTCTGTCTTTTATTTCTACTCTGAGCTACACAGAGGTGCTTGGCTGTACAAATTTCAAGGACGTTCCATACAGGAATCTCAAAGTGTAGTGCTACAGATGCAGTGAAAAGCTGTAAACAAACTGGCCAGGAAGAAAGTCAAATAGCATCATCCTATGTCTTTGATATCAAATTTTCTTAACATTGAAGCAGAAGGAGTGAACCACATAACCCATTTTAGTCAAATTATTTGGATTATGACACGCTGCATAAAGATTTATATTTCTCCGATTTGGCAGAATCCCAAAGTCACATATTTAAAGAGTGTCAATGCTACACTATTTGTATTTATGTTTAAAATTACCTGACTGTATTTGTAAGTACTTCCAATTTGCAGTACAACATGCTACAAGAAGTGAAACCATCTGCTTATGAAAACAAGTATACAGCTATCTTATATTCCATATGACAAGAACAAACCACTCTTCTTTTTCTCCATTTAATCTTGTTTCCAGCATTGTCTCCTGGCTCATTTCTTCTTTCTCCTTGCATTCTCACACAGCTTTTATAAATTCAATTTTCAAGTCCATGTATTATATGGCTACTCAGCTGTCCACTTCTTTGCCTTTTACCTCATCATTTGGTTGTAAATCTGGGAACTGATCGCCCAGACACCAAAACAACAGCCTGAGCACATTCTTTAGCAGGGAGTTTCTGTTGCTCACCCCTCTGTTGCATCCTTTCTTGGAAGAGAAGGTATCAGACTCAGCAAGAAGATTTAATTCACAGAGAACACTACAAAAGAAAAAAAAGGACCCAGGAGAAATTAGTGGACTGGAACTGAAGAAATAGCCCTTGACAAATGCAGTCAAAATTGTTATTAGAATAGGCTGTAGTCCAGTTTTTAGGAAAATTTACAGTCCCACAACATTTAAAACTACTAATCCTAGGCTACAGTGCCTCCTAGTCTGGAGTCCGAAATTTCTGGATAACCCTAAATCAGAGGTCAAAATATATTTTAAGCCACCTCTATCATAGAGCCTGAACTTATGGCAATGTTTTTCACAATGAGTGGCTGAGTGCTGGGATATGATTCCCCTAAAGATTATGCAATCAATGTTTTTGCAAATATTCATATCTCAGTTGGAAAAAGCTCCAAATAAACTGATCCATTTTTGGGAATGGCTCTACTTTGAGCAGTGGGTTGAACAAGATGACCCCAAAGGCATCCTCCAACCAAAATTATAATGCTTTTATAACTGAGAAGTGGTTAGGAAACGACCATAAGCATGTCTTTATTCTTACCTGCTTCTGCTTGGAGACAGGGCAAGGAGGACTGAATATTGCAAAATTGTGGATTCAAAACATCCATCTTCTAAGTAGGGTGGAGGACTACATTTATTTCATCTGCCAAGAAGCAGGACAATGCATAAAGTGAGAGACTGGAGCGTGGAAATGTCTTCCTGGAACAGCAACAAACCCATACCAGGACACTCAAACAGCTGTTTGTATCACAGATGGCTTTAGCCCCTGAGGACTGTAGGGATTTGTACCCTTTCTGTCCAAGATAGAACACGCAAAATCTGAAGAGCCCAAAGCGAGTTGAATCATAGAATGATACAAATGTTAAGGTTGGAAAAGACCTCTAAGATCATCAAGTCCAGCCATCAACACAGCACCACCATCATGTTAGACATCAGGAAAAAATCCTTCACTGAAAGAGAGATTGGGCACTGGAATCATCTGCCCAGGGTGGTGGTGGAGTCACCATCTCTGAACATGTTTTAAACATGACTGGATGTGTCAGTCAGTGCCATGGTTTAGTTTATGAGGAGGTGTTAGATCATAGGTTGGACTTGATGATCTCAAAGGTCTTTTCTAGTCTAGTTCATTCTGTGATCCGTATCTTCCAGTGCCACATCCATACATTTCTCCAACATTCCAGGGATGGTGACTCCACTACTTCTCTGGGCAGAAAATTCTCAGTGCTTTATAACCTTTTCAGTGAAGAAATTTTTGTTAGTGCTTAATCTAAATCTCCCTTGTCGCAACTTGATGCCACTTCCTCTTGTCCTGCCTCTTGCTGCTTGGCAGAAGAGTCCTACCTCCACCATATTACACCTTCCTTTCCAGGAGTTGTAGAGAGCAATAAGGTCTTCCCTGAGTCTCTTTTCTCCAGGCTAAACACCCCTAGCTCCCTCTGCTGCTCCTCATACAAATCCTCTCATCAAACTATGAAGTTGATTTCATGAAGACCTTGTTTCCTACCAGATAAAGATCAACTCGAACAATGTTGTCAACACCTGAAGCTCTCTGAGCTGTAACTCTACTAGTCTGAGCATTTAGCTATTGAAACCAATATATGGAGCACAATAAGAGCACAGTTTGATCTGCTCACTTCAAAGTACCTATAGGATGGTCAAATATACATGGGAAAAGTATCTTCTCTTCTAATGAGTTCTGGACTACCCCTTGTAAAGTTTCACTTGAAGAAGCCTATATTCAATCACTCCTTGAGAAAAAAGATATAAAACAAAATGCTGACTCTGAAATGTCCCCTTAGGAATTAGATTATCAGAGCTTGTTTATTGAGATATCTTATTGAGATATCTTTTGTGATTACGATTTATTCTGACAGTTTTAAATTGGAAGGTGCAGTTGACTGAAATAAGCTAATTCAATTTATAAATCCAGACTGCAGGAAAGAAATAGCTTTTTTCAGGTCCAAAATTAATTTTATTTTACCTTAATTAGTAGAATATGTAAAGCAAATGTGGGGAAACAGCTTTTAATTTACAGTAAAAAAGTGAAAACAAGTAGTTTTTAAAATCAGTCTTTAGAACAACAAATAGATGGTTTGAGACTATTGTTCATTATTCAATACATATGATCCTGTATTTATCATGCAAATTCTCTGGAATTAGATTAGAAAGCTCAGTTCATTTTCAACTGTTTAAGCAGCAGAAAAAAAAAAACTAAGGTCAATGCATATGACATGGGCATTAATTATTTTTTTACACTTTAATATTGATATTTAGGGAAATATTAATCCTCATGCATGAGCCAGTCTGGGGGATTATTTCTCAGGAAGTGGCAAAAATCTTGCACAGAAAAAAAACCTTAAATCCTCTTAAATACTAGTAAATGACATTGTTTATGGGATGATACCCTGCTTCACGGACAGAAGAGTCTTTGAAAGGAGAGAACATGAGCATTCAGAGTTAACAAACCAGGCTGTACATGCAGAATATGCAGAAGATTTATATTTTCTGTGATGGGAAGAAGAAGAACATATTTCTTATATACTAAGTTGCAAATTATACCCAGCCCTTGGCATAACGGCGGTAACAGATTCAACCTCCACACACAGATCTGTGACCAGAAGATCTACACACACTAATAGAAATAATGCAGATGCTGGCTAGAAACAGCAGTTCATGTCCTAGAAGCAATATTAAATTAGAGAATACTGTTCTCATGACACATAGTCTGGAGTTCTGCATCCACCTCTGGGGTTCCCAGGATGGGAAAGACATGGACCTGTTGGAGTGAGTCCAGAGGAGGCCACCAAGATGATTTGAGGGATGGATATCTCTGCTATGAGGAAACACTGAGAGAATTAGGATTGTTCAGCCTGGAGAAGAGAAGGCTTCAGAGTGACTTAGTTTCACCTTCCAGCACCTGAAGGGAGCCTACAAGAAAGATGGTAAAGAGTTTCTTTACAAGAGCCTGTAGTTACAGAACAAAGGGGAATGGCTTCAAACTGAAATGGAATAGGTTTAGATTAGCTATTAGCTAAAGGGTCTTTACTGAGGGTGATGAGACACTAGAAGAGGTTGTCCAAAAAAGTCGTAGATGCCCCGTCCCCAGAAGTGTTGAGTCAAGGCCAGGCTGCATGGGGCTCTGAGAAACCTGGTCTATGGAAGCTGTCCCTGTCCATGGTAGGGGAGCTGGAACTAGATCATGTTTATGGTCCCTTCCAAACCAAGCCATTCTATGATTCTATGATATCATGCTTTTAACTGCTTTCCTATTTCACCATAGCCTATAGAGAGGAATAACACTAAACTGGGCTTAATTCTTTAAAGTCATGGGAATTTGAATGGTACTCGGCTTAAGCCAGATTCTTTGACTGCTGAAGGGGTTTTTTAGTAACTGATTTTTTTTTTTTCAGCTCAAACAGCATCACAAATACAAAAAGTGAAATCAGCATGGCTATGTTGAGTGTGCCTCCGTTCCAGGAAGAAAGCTATTCCCTTCCATCAGCCTAGTGTAAGTGGTACATAGTATTAAATAGTAAAAGAGATTTCCCAAAATATAAAATATAAATATAATAACTATGATGAAAAATTAGGTCTTTGAAGAGGATTAAGAAATGGTAGTGAGCCTGAAATGGCCACAGTGAGGCACCATGAGTTCAAAACATGCCACATGGAAACTTGGAGCCTTGCCCTTCCTCCACTGAGCTGAAACACATTTATTGGTTTGGTTCACTTTGCCCTGACACTGCTGGAGTTGAGGAGCAGTCAAGCTGAGATTCAAAAGGAAAATGGAATAAATACAAAAGTCTGCACTATATAAAAATATTCAGCCATGCCTACAAGAGTTCATACTGAAAACCACACTTTGTGCTGGTGTTACCAATGGCTTTGTGACCTCCTTTGAAGTTGTGCTTGTGACTTGGTTATGGCAGTCTGGGGCTGGAGGCAAACTGGAAGTCTCTAGCCAAGGACAGGATAAACCATAACTGTTCTCCAGCATTCTGACTTTGTTGTCAGCAGATTTTTTTCACTATAAATCTTTTTTTGTTCAAGGCAACAGCAAGGATGAATGTCATGCATTTGTGTGCATACAACTCTCTGACAAAGGAAATAGCTTGCCCCTGAAGCTCATACCTTTCCCAATCACATAGAAACTAAGATAGCAATTTTTTTTCTTAAATACAAAGATAAGCAATGACAATTGCTGCTAAAAATTACTATAGGAAGATGACAACCCTGAGAAGAAGAAAGCATTCCTATTATCATGGCATTTCATAGGAGAAATAACAATCTCAGAAGTAATACAGATCAAAAATCATGTTATTTTTCTGCCGTTGTTATCAAGAAATGCAAGTTTCACAGGATTTCCCCACAGCCAGAGGTTATTAGAAGGTTGGTAAATTATAAAAACCCTCTAGAATTCCCACCATCTCCCTCTCCCTTAATGAAAGCACATACCACGACTTCCAGGGCAAGAGGTAAGGTTGCACTGCTTCCCTCAGGGACTCTGTGAAGGAAGCTGAAGCGGTGCCAGAGTGAACAGAGCAGAAGAAAGCTAATTTTGCACATTCTGGGACTTTGCAATGCCAATAATATGCTCTTCTAAATACACATTTCAAAAATGCACCTGGGTCCACTTTAAACCACAATAAAAGCCAGGCAGCAGCAACACCTGAATGAAGCTAGAATGTGACATTCAGAGCCTTGAGAAAGCATCCAGAGCATCCAGAGCTGAGACATTTTGCAGAAAGTTGACTCTTGGCCTGGGAAGGAGGAGGTAGAGCAGCTTGTTGGGGTTCTGCAGCATCTCTCTGTAACTATGGGACCACCAAAAATAAGGAGCTTTCATTATCAAACTCTTTTGACAGACATAAGCCATTAGTTTTGCCCTACACTGACATTATACTAAAAAAAAAGAAAACCTGAACCAAACTTAAAAACAATCCCACCACCCCTAAAAAACCCAAACCAACCACACTGGGAAGGTGCATGAACTGGTAGTCATAGGTTGTTGCCAGCCCCAAGATCACAGCCAACCTTCTCCTCAGGCAAAGAAATAGTGATGTATAAACAGGTGGCAGAACAGATTCAACCATCTGGGGACATTCAACTACATTATTCTGGAGCGTGCTTTTACAGTAGTTGCAGACTTCTTGTTTAGTAATCTTTCCCGTTTTGTTTTGTATCCTTCCTTTTAAAATTAAAGTCAGAAATATCCATAAAATCTACTTCTGAAACAGGTAAATCTATGGAATAGCTTCCAGGGTGCAATATTTATTAATATATCCCTATATTATCAGTGAATTTAGTTTTATTCTTTGATATTTTTCAAAGAAAAACGTCAGAAAAAAGTATTGCAATGGACACATGAGACAAGAGGATAGTCAATATTCTGACATCCCAGGGACTCCTTCAGAATTATATCTTTAATGATATGTGTGTAAACTATAATAAAGAACTATTTAAATGCCAGATTACCATGCAGTATTCAGTTTGCACAAGTTGTCACAGAACGATGCCATTATTTGCAACGTAAATTTTTTACTCACAGAATGTTCAGCATTAAATACTTAAGATTCCTGGGAAGTTATCATTTTGAGAAAACACCTCTTATGTTTTCTATTTTTTCCATAAATATTCCTGTATTTTAGTAATTTATTACAATTTTAAAAGTTTAAGATTTCTACCTTTTCTTCTCTCCAGCTGATTCAGCTCTGAGGATCAACCTTTGCTACAGTTACCAGGTAAGGTGGAACCCATTTCATTCTAGAACAGCACAAAACTCCCCTGGAGTTTCTGGCAGCAAATGCTCCAAAAATAAAAACACACAACAGCATTAAGGCTTTTTGCTTAACAGATCAAAATTCAAGTTAGGCAACCACATAAGGGGAGACCACAATTATAACCCTTTTGAATTTTCTATATCCCTGGACTATTGGTATCAATATGACCTGCTAAGCTTCCTAATATCTGTAGCACAGGCAAGTTTGTAAGAAGATAGAATTTGAGAATCTTATTTTACTTTTTAAAATAGAGAGAAAATAAAATAATGAGTAAGATTTGAAATATTTTGTCTGTTTAAGAATAAAAAAGCTTACCACTGCCTGTAGAGTCCTTAAGACCAGTATTTTCAGAAATTTGCAGGTTACTTATTAACTTAAATTATTGAATATTCATTTGCAAATAAGTTGAAATGAATTACAAATGGGAATAAACTTGCTACAATATGAAATACTTTTTCAAGTCCATCCTAATGAAAAGTTTAAAGATGAAATGTAAATTACTACAATAAAAATACTTAGATATTACAGTATTTCTCATCCACAGTTCTAAAAGTATTTGAAAATATACTTTTTAACAGCTTCAATTTATCAAGCAACTTACTAGAACCAAGACCTTGAATTCACTTGAGTTTAAATAAACATATATGCTATCATATATCTTTATATATATGTATATATATGTAGTGTTTATTATTGGTCCACAAAGTTGACTACAGTCATTTTACCAGGAGCCCATATTATTGCTACTGATTATACAAATTAAAACTGCATTAGACAAGCCAAAGGGAGACAAACACCAACTGCATTTCCCTCCAAACTCTCATCTCCTCTGATACCAGCTCCTCTGTCATTTTTAAAATACTGCCAAAGAAAATTACTTTAGCATGAAAAGACTTTGCTTGAATCCAAATAAACTCATAATAATCACACTAACTGGTTTTACTGAAGTGCTTTTCATCAGAAAGGGACATTTTACTTTATTTTTAGGAGGCTGATCCAGATTTAGTTAAGGACATATAAAATGGATAATACAATTTCCTCCGGCCACAGAATAAACTTCCAAAAGCAGAATCCTCATGTTTTTCTTTCTTATTGTTCTTTAATGTTTCCAAGGTTTTTAAAAGCATAAAACTAATTTTGAAGGTACCATGAAGATGTTCC
The DNA here is from genome assembly GCF_036417665.1 of Passer domesticus. Lineage (NCBI taxonomy): Eukaryota > Metazoa > Chordata > Aves > Passeriformes > Passeridae > Passer > Passer domesticus. The sequence continues at coordinate 13,071,970 of NC_087476.1, read as the reverse complement.
TCACCTCAGAAATGAACAAAATGTTCACACAAGTAACAAAGATCCATCACAAAATTAGTTAAAGCTTAAAACACAGACTAAGATCCATTATCACTTCTGCTAGGTCCGTCCTATCCGTGCCAGTGCTCAGGCACTCTCCCTGATAAAAGTGTTTTCTGATGTTCAGGTGGGCCATCCTGTGTTCCAGTTTGTGTCTCTTGGCTCCTGTTCTGCCACTGGGCACTCCTGATAAGAATCTGGCTCCATATTCTTTGGGCTGCTCCTTCAGGCATGTACACACCCTTCAGTGCACCCTCTCCACTATGTCCTTACCTCCCTGGCACTGGAGAGCCCGTAACTGGACACGGCGCTTTGGGTGTTGCCACATCAGTGCCCTGTCCAGGGGATGGTCACGTCCCTCACCCCACCAGCAGCACTCCTGAGCACAGCCAGGGGGAATGTTTTCTGCCCTTGGTGTTGGCTCATGTTCAGTCTGGGATCCATGAAGCCTCCAAAGCCCTTTGCTGCAAAGTTGCTTTCCAGATGGTCACCTTTCCTGCCGGCACACAGGACATGCCAGCAATTTCCAGCTCTCATTTCCAGGGTTTTCTACTTAAAGAGAAAAGTGGGGGGTTATCTGTACATGGCATCTTTTGAATTTTGCAAACAGGCATTTAAATTCTTAAGAAAGGCAAAGGAGAGAAAATGACAACACAACTCTGCAGCAAACTGTAAATCCAAAATAATTCAAGAGGCAAAGACATTTAATTACACAAAATTGACCACTTCAGATAAAACCCACCTCTTATTCCTGGTAATGTTTGTTGATATAACATTAGGGATTACCCCAACTCAGTTTTACCCTAAAGAGGGTGTCCCTTTGATATTTACCCAAGTGTAAATCATTGTAACATTGATGCCTGGCACAAGGGCTGGACCAGGGGATGCGTGGGAGGCTCTGCTGCTGAAGCAGAAGGGTCTGATGCTGTGCTGCCAGCCAGCTCACACTGCAGCCAGCTGGGGTTCAGCCTGCTGGGCCTCCTCTCACAGAAACCCAGCAGCACTTTTAATTCCTTTAGAAGGCATGACATTACCTACAAGATTCACACACTGAATGCCACAAAAAAAGTTTTCTAAAGAGATTCCTTCTCTTTTCTTTGAAACAATCTTCATGTGACTTGCCTGTGTACCCTTCTCTCCAAGACTCCTGCCTTGCTGTGCAGGCATGCATACACAAACTAGATGATTTAAACAGTTTTACCCAATGTGTTTGTAATTATTACACCTCTCCTGTTTACACACAGCTCTTTTGACAGCAGCAGACACCAATGTTATAAACCAGACATGCAAAGCAAAGTGGCCATGTCTTCTCACCCCCAGATTCCAGGATAATGCTGCTAGCCTCTGCCTCTGCTCCTGTCTCAGGAGCAGGGGAAAGCCAGCATTCCTCTTCTGTCAGGTGTCAGAGCATGTGAATCATTCCTGAATCAATCTCTCCTTGCAATTACATCTTTCTTCTCTTTTCTCTTGTCTACATAACCTCTGGAGCAATGATTGCTTTTGTGACTTAGAAGACACACGGTACACTGTGTCTGGACCTCAGTATAGGAAGTGGAAGAACCCATCAGGACTTTCAATATTCCTCCCTTTTCAATTTGTTGGGGTTGGCTTACAATGTTTACAACCACTTTTTCCAGTTACGGGTAGGAATTTTTTTTCCAGGACATTCCTATTGGGTCACTGCAGAATCACAGCCATGAAGAACAGAATAGGATTCAGCTTTAAGGGACAATAAAACCTGTTCTAAAGAGCTCTCCTATATGAGGGGCTCCATAGCCTGCCAAAATGCTTTAATTTGATGCTACAGGAATTCTGCTGTATCAGAGTAAATAAAGGGTTATTTCTACTAAATATTAATCAATGCATTTATTGAAGTTATGGCGGTAATATTTTTCAATATCTTAGTTCATGTCTCATAGTAAACCTTATATTCTTGAACTCTCTCAGTTAAAAAACTGCAATAGCACATCCCAGTTTTAGTGAGCAGTGAAATCTCTAAATGGAAACAATTATGTAAATAAGCCACACAAGTACAGGTAATATAATCTGAAAGCACAATTTCAGCTCATAAAATCATAGGAAGTGGAAAATATAATTCAAAAAGTAGCCTTGAAAACTGTCCATATAAATAATAAAGGAGAGATACTGAAGAATGAACACCTTCTAGCTGACTTTACATGTGAGTAACAGTACCTGGTAAGGTAGAATGATATCTATGTACCTTAATCTACATCTATGTGCAGAAGGGCACTGAGTCTAAAATGAAGATAAACTAGTTAGTTCTAAAGGAAAGAATTAGTTAAGTTCTAAAGGAAAGAATTTTGGAGGTCAGCTCACCTGACAAGATGTTACTCCATGCATTTACAACAGAAATTTTTAAATTAGTTGTACTAAAGGTTGGTCATCTGAGAGAACTTACCAAAAAAATAAAAGGTTAAAGAAATCACTTTTTAAAAATATATTTGTTCAAGTGGTTAATTATATCTACTGTTAAAAAAAAAGTCTGACTAAGCCAAAGCCTTTGACGTATTGATAGTTCTACACTTACCTGTAAAATTAAAACATTTTCAGTCCTCCATTTGCTCTACTTATGCCCAGATATCAAAACACCTCACAGTCTTCTTTTGCATAACTTTCATCTGCCTAAGCTTCTCACTGTAAGACAACTATGAATCTGTTCTAAGTTTTAAATAATTTTTTGTATTTGTAAAGACTTAAATTACTAATCCACTAACTCAGCAATTTTAGATAAAAATTACCTTCTTATCCTACTCTCTACTATCCATATCCAGAACCCAAGGATCTAGCTTACCTTTATCATCATGGCAGAAGAACTAGGAACACTCGATCTAGTTAAAAACTGGATATTTTATGTGAAAAAACACGTTATTAAAAACTTGAAAAATTAAAGAGTTCTAAATGTACTTTATTATAACCATAGCAAATGTGTTTTCTAACTAGGTAGAACAAAACACTACTGCTTTACTTGACTTCATTGCATGAACACCTTAGCCCTGGAAACAAGAACTTACAGCCGAATGATTCTTTGTTCAACTTATTCATGGAAGACTGAGTTTGTCTAACACGCACTTTGTCTCCTTTCAGGCTGCTGTTCCAAGACACTTGTGGCTGTCCCAGATAGTAGCTGGCTGACAGAATTAGTGCCCTCAAGGGAAGATGAACAATTTCGATTTTACAACCATTTTTGGCTGAAGCACCAGACCAGGGTACTGCCATTTTTCAGAAACAAGACCTTTAGTTTTAAATCATTCACATAACCACTGGCTGAGTTCCAGGATTTTCTTTTCTTCACCTACTTTGATTTGTGAGAAAGAATGGATCACCAAGAGGATCCTCTGGATATTCCTTTTTTAAGATCCCTAAAGTGGGGTAATTAGTTCCAGCCTAAGATTCTTTTTCTTACTACAGATGGCAACTTGAGCTTACAAAGGTCCCTTGCCTCCTTTCATTTGTACTGCACTTAAGACAAATGTTGAATACAAGAGTAAATCAGGTTCTTGCTGTATACTTTACCATTGGGTTCACTTTATAGGGAGTTGACTTTCACTTCTTGCTCTTTCAAGAGAATCATTACTTAGATATATCTATGCCTGGTCCTCTTTACAAAAATATCAGGGATAATTTTGAGGCAGACTCAACAGTAGTTTGGAACAGGGTCAGATGTCTGGGGGGTTTTATTATTATGCATGTATTGAGCATTCAAAACATAAACAGTGCAAAATTTGCTATCTCATTCATGGTAAAGTCATACTGACCTTTTACTGAACAGCAGTGTGCTTAGTGGCTATTAAATCCTTTTAAGTCTTGAGTCACAGATAAAGTCACTGTGTCTTATCATTTTAATGGGCCCTTTCCCATCCTGATTGTACTGAGGGGTTGTCCCACTCTGCTCCTTCTGACTGTTTATCAGCCAAGCACACTTGCTGCTGTCACTAGTAAATAGTAATAAGAAGTAAAAGGTATGTGATTAGTGCACATCTCTGATTGAAACTTTTTCCCTCCTGCAAAAGAATCCCAGAGACTGACATCCCTTCTCTGTCATCGTGGTAGAGACACCAGCAGACAATGTATTTGTGCATAAACCAGTGGAGTGGACCTTCAGGCTCTGCTGGGACTTCCTGCCACAGTCACGCAAAGGCTGTTAATAAGAAGTCCCTGCAAGCCTGTCTCCGTGGTAGGATTGAAAGGAAGTTTGAGGCAGCACAGGCTCATTTACATGCAGCTTACACTTCATTTTAAAAGAGGTCCAATTCTCTTAAACCTTTCTGAACTGGTAATTCTAAACTGTTGACAACAAAAGTAATTGCTATATGTAGATTAACCCCAACTGTTTGTAAAGTTCAACTCTGTTTTCCAGCTCTGTTTTCCACAACGTAAGCATTCCAGCAGATCTGCATTTCATTGCACAGATGGTATCTCAAAAAAAAAACTACCACAACAAAAACTATTCATTGTTAATATGTTTCTGGTGCCAAGACACACAGAAGGTTTATATGCCACTATGGAAAGGTAAGATTGAAGTAAAGCTGTTTCTCAGGTAATAAAATAATCTTTTATTTCATCTTCTTTTTCACAAGGGTAGCTGTTACCCTGGATCTCACTAGGTGTTCCATGGACAATATAAAGGAACTTTCTTTCCAGAAGCATCAGCACTTCTAACTAGTTTGTTAAACCAAACACGTTTCTCATGACCATTCTTGACTTCCCTAACAACCTGTCCAAATTCATGTAAATCACAGCCCCAGCAATCTGATGAGAAACACAGCTGATAGCTCTGGATTCAGAGAGCTGAGCCAGGTTATTCCCTGTATGGGGCATAGCCCTGTGCTGGGGGACAGGCAGGCTCTAGTCCCAGATATTAAAAGCTCTGGTTTTAAAAACAATCCTGTCAAGACAGCACATACTTTTATAAATCTAATCCTCATCCAAGTCAGGAATTGAGTGTCACCTGCTCAATGCAGAACTCTTATCTATTGGGACAGGAGACTTGTCCCAGGAAGTCTGAAAAGATTTTGTGAATACAAATAAACTTTTGTTTCAGCCAAGACTGGGGAGAGGTTTAAACGAGTGCTAAGTCATAGAAATCTCTTGTTTCTACCAAGAAAGCACCCATGAGCATGGATGTTCACTACACAGCAATCCTCTTTGTTAATATTGGCAGCCCCACAAGAAGTTTTTGAAAGTGCTTTAGGATCAAAGAAGCACAAAGCCAAACTACCCATTGTGCTGAGGTGTCAGGCAGAAGGAAGACAAAGGATGGATCATTTCAAGATGACAGCTGCAGCCAGCTTAAGCCACTTCCTCCTCAGCCCCAGCTCTGCAGGCATTGCTGGAAGCCTCTCAGCATGCAACCCAGCATCTCCTTTCTATTTCACCAAACCAATTAAACCAGTCAACGTGTAATTGCTTTTGTTCCTCGCACAGCATGCATATGGCAACTATTCCATAGTGCTCAACAAGTCCCTGGGGATTTGTTTTTCATTTTCAGTGTGATTTGCTGTTTCTGTCTTGATGTGCCTGTGACAAGATCTATCAGCACATTGACCACGCGATGTCTCCTTACTGTGTGAAGAGTGCACATCGGGCACATAGCATCATTCTCCCCTTGGCAAGTGAGTGTGATCCTCTGTACACACAGCAGGGGCCACTTACAGCACCATAAAAAAAAAAAAACCCTGGTTTTTAAAACCAGAACATTTTTGTAGCCCAGGCAAATTCAGAGTGCAGGCACACAAGGATGGTTGTATAATATCACAGATATTATAGTCATAAACATCACAGAAGATGCCAGTGGTCTTTCTTAGCTGCTCTCATCTCTAACAACAGCTGTTCTTATCTCATGTCAGGATCAAAATCTTTCTTGTGGTATTTTTATATACTATACACATTTAAGAAAAAAAAGTCAGTAGAAGTACGTTCACATAAAGCAGCAGTGTGTGACTATTTCAGAGCCTACATTGTCAGCTTAAAACTATTATTTCTCTCATTCCCATCAGATGGTCGGAATTCTGCAAGTGACATAGACAGGATTCTTTTTCATTCAACAAGGAAAATTCAGCAGTAAGAAGCCAAATGCTGAACTGTGACTTTTTGCCACAAAGTTTCTATTTCCTCCCTGGAAGAGGTAGTTCGGTCACAAACAGCACACTGAAATTGCAGGGGGCAGCTGGGTCAAAGTAATGTTTGTGGATGGCTAATCCACACTCATTTTCTCTGTCTGCTGTGGCTCTTTCCAACTTGGCAGACAAGGAAAAGAGAAAAAAAATTAAATGTCATTCCCACCCTCTCTACCTCCATAATCTAATCTAATGTTTATGGATTTTGTGGCTGGAAAAAGGGATATTCACTACAGGTACCATTTATTTTCCTTGCAAATATTTAACTTTTGAATCCTGTATTTATCATAGTGTGTGGATAGATAAAACACTGTACTCCACATAGGAATATATACATAAATCACCACTTTCCACAATTAGCAAGTTCATATTGGCCTGAAAAATGTTCTGAGTCATTAACTAAATTTTTTTCAATACATTCCAGCTATACTGTTCTGAGTGTACTGGAGCTGAAATAGAGCAATACATTAAAACCTGCAGAACTTCTCCTTTATAAAGCAATAATTGGAATGAATTTTAGAATAATTAATTAATTACCTTTCCAGATCTAGTGTCCACTCTACTGGACAAGCTTTAAAAAAAATTAAGATGTTGAAGCAGAGGAAGTTTTAGTGAATGAAAGCAGATATTTTTTAGCCCAAATCACACACTGCACCTTTCTGAAAACAAAATTAATTTCAGTGATTAAATAATGACTCAAAAAGCAGATAGCTCCATTTATTTAGAACAGCACACAGCTCTGATGTTTCACTCAAGCTGAAGTTCACAGAATAGCCATGCAGACCTGGAAACACAAGATACAGTCTTAAAATTCAGTCTTTTCCTGCTCTAGCCCCTGATCACTCTTCCTGGGGTCCTGGATACCCATTGTTGGCTGGAGAGCTCTGGGACTTGTGCTCATGTCCTCAGCCCCAGCTTCAGCAGCCCTTCAGTAAATAGAGGGGGCTGGTAAGAAAGATGGGGACAAATTTATTTTAATAGAGTTTTGACATGACAAAGGGTAATGGTTTTAAGCTGAAGGAGGGTAGGTATAGATCAGGAATAAGGAATAAGTTTTTTACAGTGAGGGGGTTGAGACATTGGCACAGGCTGTCCAGAGAGATGGTGGCTGCCCCATCCCTGGAAGTGCTCAAGGTCAGGTTGAACAGAGCTCTGAGTGACCTGACCTAGCTGAAGATGTCCTTGCTTACTGCAGAAGGCTTGGTCTCGGTGACGTTCTAAAGCTCCTTCCAACCCAAACTATTCAATGGTCCTATCAATGTGACCCATCTGTTCAGGACAAACACTAAACCCACTGAGACACTCAGCTGAGCAGAGGAACCTCCCCCAGGGGCACTGCAGACTTATGGAGGGCAGGGCAGGTCTCCCAGCACCCCACAGAAACTGTGACTGGTGCTTATTGATCACCAATTCTATAGTAAATGTGTACATATGTACATATGTAAAACACAGAATAAAGACTTTCAATCAATTAAATATCTGCTGTATACCCAAGAACCATAAAACTCCTACATTGCCCATATTCTGTAGACAGTTTTCAGGGTTTTTTTTACCTCCCCTCCACTAAAAGGTTCATAGGATATCTTCGTTACCACTTGTTCAGAACACAGACATACACAAGAATTCACGTGAAGAAGCATGACTACAGAACAGTCTGTGGGGTGGGAAATACAACCCCCAAACTCAAAAGACCCCCTCAGTTATTCTGTGCTTGAGGTGCTGAATATTTTTACAGACCACATGAGAGGAGAATCCAGCTCCACCTGCATATCTCACGTTGCAGTTAGAAGAGAGCAGTGCCTTTTTCCCTATTTGCTTTGTGAAAACTAAAAAAGAGGATGGGAATAATCCTTCATTCAAAATCATATCTTTATTCCAACATGAAGAGAAAAGCAAACTGGAAAATACCAACAATTTTACTAATTCTTCCCTTCACATTAGGAAAGCAAGTAATTATTCTTTAGATTCTCTCCAGTTTTTGTTTTTTAGAGTACATAGAATACAAATTGGTCATGAAAAATACAAAATAAATTGGTCTATTTAACAATTTAGAGGAAAAAAAATTTAAATCTACAATTTCATAGATATACCTAAAATCAGGACACTGAATTTCTGGTCTATTTCAAATAATTTTGTGGAGCTAAGCATAAGAGAAATTCTAAAGGAAAAAAAAAAAAAAAACAACAAAATGCAGTAACGTTGTTTATATCATTGATGATATCACACTTGAATAATTCTTACAATTTAATGTAGCTATAAAAACAGCCAAAATAATTCTTTCAGTGAAGTAATTTAGAAATAAAGATTACATTCATCTTTGAACTATGTTGAAAGCTTGTTTTAAAGAGTTATCAAAATAACACCTTTCAATGATGTTTTTATTTTAATAAATTTGTATTTCATGAACCAGATACAAACGTGGCTCATCAAGTTGGCTTTATCCAGCATCGGTCTGGATTGCAAAAAAACTTCTGCTTGGCCATCTTAAAATTCCTATTTTCACAGGCAGTTCCTCTCTGTTGCTTTCTTTTATAACTTGATTCTTCAAATTCTGACACCAGGAGTTTAGTGTGTGAGGGTTTTTTTCCTTTATGTTTGACTGTCAAAAGTATTCATCTTCTAGCTAAACCATATCTTCCATGTTACTGGTACTTCAAATTGTGTATCTTTGTCTTTGTTTAACCCATTATTTTATATATATATAATTGTATTAGGTTCAGTTACAAAAAACCAGAATAGGTTATTTATATTTTTTTCACAGTATTTATTTTGCTTTTTTGTGTGTGTGTGTGGGAATAATAAAACAAATATGAAGCCAGTCTCCTTAAGATAGCACCACCTCTATTGGCAATAATACAACAGGTGTTAATTCACTACACTTTTGTTAGTTGAAGCTAGCTAAGACCTAAGTAAAATAAGATTGATTTTCTCCTTGAATCCTCACCGATCATTTCTCTTCATTAGGCATTCAAGTTCCTGTGATGAGGGGCATAAAACTAAGACAGATTTGCAGATGGAAAGATCATTATGCTCTTTCAATATAATCTCTGCTCAAGACCCCATCGCAAAGTAATAAGGACTTTTCTTTCAGGGACATGATGGAGGTATTTTTGTGACAGCACTTAGGAGGCTTGACAGCCCAGCTTCTGCTTGTCTACAGTAAGCTTTTTAAACATTTCATTTAAAGGAATGCAATTATTTTTCAGGTTTCCTGAAAGACACAGGAAAAATGAGAGCAATCTGAACAGGCTTAGATCATAAGAAATAATTGGATTGAGTATGAGCTATCAACTTAAGCATAAGGTAGATATGCAAAGATTACAAGGAAGCACAGCTAATGAGATGAGATTGCAAAATAGTCACAGCTGACTTGTGTTCTCAGCCCAGGTAAAGTGACTGGACTTACAACCAGACAAGCAGTTTCAAAGTAATTAAATGCTCGTGCTCTCAGCTGCAAGGTTGCCTCTCCAAACCCAGAGCATTTTTTACCAGCATCCAGCAAACTGCTAATAAGAATGAGGAATGAAACAGCTGGGGGCTGCAGAATCATGTTGCCATAGAAACCACTGCAGGTGCGTGGTCCAAGGAATAGTAAACCTCAGATTTTTAGAGTTTATAAAAAACATAAGGAAGAAATGAAAAGAAGACGGAGATAAATATATAACACAAACCAAGGACATTTCAAACACTTTTGAGAGAAGGACAGACTAGTATTGTTAAATGGAACCTGTCAGAGAGAACAGTGCAGGGGACAAAGGGACTGAGCTGCAAGATATCTCAGTGCATAAGTACGCCAGAAAAAGGAAGAAGAAATCAGAACTAAACAAAAGAAAATACAGACACCAGAGGGCACTGAAACAGAAATAAAATCTATTACAGGTCACTGTGTTTAGAAAAAACAACAGAGGAAAAGAACAGTTCAGAAATTGATGTGGGAATCAGGACCTCTTGGATTGCCTAACATAGCTCTAGTTCTCTTATGCCAAAAATCATTTGTACATCAAGTCTCCCACTTCTACAACTCATGCACCAACCTTTCCCAAAATAACAGCTCATTCATCTATGTACAGCACATTGCAAATCTGATGGATCTGATTTTCAAAGGTATTTAGAGTCCCAGTACTGTAGCTGGTGGGAATTACTCAGATCCTGAACAGGCTGAGCACTTAATTCACATTCACGTCAGTGGGACTGATGTTCCTCATGTTCACCTTGCCTGTCTGAGGACTACTGGCACCCTAAAGTCCCTCCACAGTGATGTGCAGCTCTAGGATTTACTGAACCAACCAAGATTTTAATTTGTTTCTCTCTCAAGTGACTCTATAGGACACATTATCAATACTATTTTTATTAAAATTACATTTATCTTATAGGAAGCTATCTACAGCTTCCTATTTGTAGAGTTTATGAGCAAAAGGAGGAATGCTGTCTGGAGATGCCATGGAGTGATTTCATTGCAGGCTCACAATACTCATGATGCAAAAGAGAAGTCTCAGAAGACCATGATGTCCCCAAGCCCATTTGTGGTGATGGCTACTCCACACAATGGCCAGACACTGCCCTGCAACATCCTTACCCTTCACAGAGCAGGGAAAGGTGGGTTATACAGGTGAAGATCCAGTCACCAAGACAGTTGTTGACAAGAGTTTTGATGCTAGAAAGCCTTCTGGTGACCAGGAGGAAACAATGTGCTGCTCTAAACAACACCTCAAAAGCAAATCCAGGGACAACAGCTATGGTACAGTGACATGCCATAATCCAGAGAACAGCAAGGGAGAGCTTCTGGAGGCAATATCCAAGTTACTACACAGACCACTAAAGAACTCCCTGACAGCACCCCTGCATTTACCCCTTTGTGGAAAAGCAGACAGAACATGAAATCATAGTGCAAAAATGACAAATTAAGTCATAAGGCCTGTGTTCCTTCAAATACAGAATAGAATAGAGGATGCCAAAACTCAAATGGGAAAACAGACTTTGGCCAGACTTCAACAAAGAGAGTAGGAAAAAAACCCAAACCAAACCAACCAACCAACCAAACCCAAAACCCCCAACAACAACAATAACAACAAACCAAAACAAACAAAAACAACAACAAAAAACAAAAACAAAACCCCACAACAGTAGAATCGAAACAAAACAAAACCAAATAAAACCCAAACAAAACCAAACCACAGCTATATTAGGCAGCATACTTGGTTTTCATAGATGCATTCACTTACTCATCAGGTTAAAAAAATGCAGTGTCCTCTCTCCCAAAAGCCTTAATGAAGTGGTTCATCTCAAAAGAGACATCACATAAAAATAAAATTAGAAAAAAATTCTTTTCAGATAACATATGAAATTCCAAAGATGCAAAATTTGGACCTATGACAGAAAGGGTTTAAATATATCATCCTAACAGCTGAAAATTTAACCAGCCCTTCCTGAAACACAAACTAAAACTAGATTGTCTGCAGGGATGAAGCACTGAGCTAGAGAAGCTGCTAGAAATAAGATGGTCTTCTGAGTCATGTTCAAATAAAGAAGGAGAAAACCACTCAAAGAAAAATTAAGGTAAGCAAAAAAAAATTGAGGAAAATGTTGCTAAAGGCATAAAACCAAATAGAAACTACTCCTTCATAGAAGTAGAAAGCCTGACAGGAATGTCTTTAGGGCTACTAGACCATCAAGGTGTAAAAAAGCATTCGGGACAGATATAGCCTCAGCAGAAAATCTAAACAAGGTTATTACGACTGTGCTTATCAGGAAAGAATCACAGTATCACAGAACATCCTGAGTTCGGAGGGACCAACAAAAATTGTTGAAGTTCAGCTCCTGGCTCTGCACGAGTCACACCATGATCCTGAGAGCATGGTACAAGAGCTTCTTGAGCTCTGCCAGGCTGGCGCTGTGGCCACTTCCCTGGGGAGCTGTGCCAGTGCCCAACCACCTTGGGTGAAGAACCTTTTCCAGATGTCCAACCTAAACCTCCCTTGACACAGCTTCATGCTAAGAAATCAATGGAGATATAGGTTTTAATGAGAAATAGACCAGTAAGGTCTGTGTTTTTGTTGCCCAGACTACATAACTGAAACTGCTAAAAATAATGCAGTTAAAAGATATACAGATAAATATCAAGTATCTGAATAAATGTCAGGAACATGCCAAACAACCTCCAAATCATTAATGGTTTCCTACAAGAGCTCAAGGAAGGTAAGACACATTTCAGAGGAAAAAAAGTACTTACCTTTACACAAAAAAAAATAAAAATTCTTCAGCCTCTAGGGAATTGAAGATCAAACCCTGATGTCTAAAAGAGGAAAATATTTGAAACAATTATTTTATAGCTAAGACAGTATATTAACATGAGAATAAATATATAAATGGATTTTCTAAAGCACATGATACCACAATAATGAAATTGACCTCTCTGACAGGGTGAGGTGAATTGACTTTGGCTTGAGCAGGAGCCCACTAAAGCTGCTCCAGCCAGGAGCCTTCTCCAGCACAGACTTCCCATGAAGTCACAGCCTCTTTCAGACACCTACCTGCTCTCATGTGGGTCCACCATGAGCTGCAGGTGGATCTCTGCTTTCCCATGGACCTGCCTGGGCTGCAGGGGCACAGCTGCCTCACCATGGGCTGCAGGGGAATCTCTGCTGTGGCAGCTGGAACATCTCCTGCTCCTCCTCCTGCACTGATCTTGGTGTCTGTGGGCTTGCTCCACTCATATATTCTCCCTCCTTTCTTCTCTGGCCACAATTTTTTCTGCACAATAACTTCTTTTCCCTTAACTCTGTGATCCCAGAGGTGTTACCACCGCTGCTGATGGGCTCAGCCTTGGCAGGGATGGGTGAATCTTGGAGCTGGGTGATGTTGGCTCTCCTGGACATGGGGCTTCTTCTCAAAGAAGTCACCCCTGTGGCCCCTCCCAGCCACCAACAACTTGCCACACAAGCCCAATACACAGGGCTATCAGGCTAGGGAGAAGAAGTTTAACTTATGCACCCTGTCTTTAGTAAAACTTCTGGAATTTGATATTTGCATAGGAAAATTAGGGATGTATGGTTTAGGCAAGGCTAATATTAACTGCCTGCACAACCAAGTGACAATAATAAGAGAACAACATGTTCATAGCATAGTTACTAATAGTTACTTTTAGCCTGGAATGGTGGGAGATGAAACAGGAGATCTGTCATGCGTTTTGAATTATATTCTGAATTTTCTGTAGTGACACGGTTGAAAGCAAAACCAAGTTTTGGATGCTGAAAACACCTTAAAGATTCTCAAGGACATGGTTACAGCCTGTTATCAAAGAAATGACATGAAATTTAACCAAAAAAATGGTACACCTGAGAAAGAAGAATTAAAGTAGTAAATATAAAAATGAGACTGTTTACACAGCAGAACCACTGCAGAAACATAGCTGAGGCTGCAATAAACCACAAATAAAATGAGTTGAGAGCATGAGTACAGAGCAAAAGTAATTGTCTAATGAAGGTCGAGAAGTATTTCATGAAGGTCATGAAAAGTAGCTGTTCCATTCTGCACAGTATTGACAAGACCATAACTATGGTACAGCAATTCAAATAAAATTTGGCAACTCAAGGAGAAACCAAAGGTGTTTTACAAGTAACATGAAGACAAAGAAAGAAAAATCAAAGAATTATATTTGTTGAAACTAAACCTAAATGCTTTAAAAAGACTTTCAAAATATAAATTCCATAATAATGAAGGAGGAGACAATGAGGTATTCCCCAATATGCAAACAGTTAATTTGAGAAAGGGATGTTTTTCCATTACAGTTTTAGGAAAATTAAACAAAAAGCTTTTCAACATTATGTCAGTTAAGTACTAGGACTAATTAAACATTGAAAGTACCTAGCACAGCTTCTAACTTGGCCTCTATTATTGTCACACCACTGCTTGAAACAGAGTGGCAGGGTAAATACCACCAGTGCAGAGCCCAGCTCCTGTCTGTTTACCCTGGGTTGACTTAGTGATGAAGATGTTTGACCTGGTTTCTCTTTGGTTAATGACAGGGATGAAAAAGGATCTGCAGGGAATTTATTTGTACTATGTATTCACAATTGCTTGCTTACAAGAGGCTCGGAGTGCTATTTTCAAAATGACAAACTTTAAGGGCAAATTAGCTATTTGCTAAATGCATCAGACTTGGAGTTCTGATGTTGAAAATAGTATAGCAGCAGAGTTGTAGTAGATAGAGCATGCCACTTCCTTCTGATTTACCAAGGGCATTGTTTTTTCAAGGATTTTCATTCTAGATAGCAGATTTCATTACCTTAACTACACATTTTGCAATGTTATGTCAAATAAAATACCAGAATATCTATGAAAACATGAATTTAAAGTGAGAGAAAATAATATCTCAAAGTTGAGGATAAGGAAAAAGCTCAATTAGAAAAGACAGATGCATCTTACTGCTCACGATAGAGATCATACTCAAGGATAAAGTGATACTTGACAAAACTTAGGCTGAGCTAAAAATTTTTAAAGGTATTAAATTTTGGGGGAAAAAAACCCAAACAAACAAACAAACCAAAACAAACAAACAAAAACAAACAAACAAACAAAAAACCAAAACAGGGAATAAAAACCCCTAACTAACATACAAACCCCCAAGACTTGGTACTACAAATTGGGCTAGGGTTTCCAGAGACATGATGAATATGGGGTGGGGAGATAGGACAGCTTAAAAGGAATGGAAATGCACACACCTGAAACAGTGAAAAATCCCAGGGAACCCCCTGCCCACAGAACAAGGGACTTCACATTCTGTAGTGCAGAAATGTGACAGGATGACCATGTGGACTTGTATGTTCAATAATAAGGTTTTTTAAGAAGTATATCCTACACACATTTATTTCCACTAAGGGATAAGCTTTTGTATTGGGTCATATAAGACAAGAATTGGTAAGGGAGAAAAAAAGGCTGTCTTGGCTTAATAATATTTTAAAGGACTTTATAATATTTTACAACATGGCACAAGATGACAGAGGATGTCCTTTCTGTTGCATCTTGGGAAACCAACCAGGTTGGAACCTGCCTAATCAAAATATTGTGGGGCAAAACTTGGAAGGACATTAGCTAAGAAGTCACATTAGTAGCCCTAAAGAAAAAAACTAAACCTAAGGCATGTGCTGATCCTCTGTCCCATAGGTCCCATCCAAGACTGGTCCAGCTGAAAAATTTCAGAGAAATCTTTTACAGTCAACCTACTCCTGCCTAAGACCATTCAGGCCTGCAGCTTCACACTCACAGGAATCACCAGGTCTAGGAGGGAAAGGAGACATCACACCAGTGTTTTGTTAAACTCAGCCACAGTTTAGCCACAGAACAGCTGACAGTACATCCACCCTTTTATGAGCAAGAGCTTTCACCCATCTTTTTGCTGGCAGGCTACAGGCAGAAGGTCCTGCTCCTTCCAACAGGTTAATAAGAAGCACCATATGGAGTTAGTTCCAGGCCAGGCAAATCATTGCTAAATCAAAGTAGAGGCCTAACACATCTGTGTAACATCACCTGGTTATTGGCAGATAGATTATTTCACAGTACCCTCCCGGGCCAAGCCATAAACTACTCACAAACAGGCTTTAGCATACAAGCCATGAATCCATAGCCCTGGGGTCTGAAGATCCTCTCACTTTATTCTAAACATCTGTAAAAGAGATTTTTGCTGTTAGACACAGGCATATCTATGGAATTTACATAACACATATTCTAATGCACTTTCTGCAGCAAAAATTAAAAGAGCTTCAGCTAAGTATTCTAGAAATGAAACAATGGTGTGTATTTAAAATCCTCTTAGCCAAATGAACATTAAAATTCCTAGAAACTCATATAAAATCTTAAAACTCATATAAAAATCCCAAAATGTCATATAAAAATAGCTACCTGAATATTTGAAAAATCTTAAAGAAAGGAAAAATCTTAAAGAAAGGAAAAATCTAAACTTGTCTGCAAGAAACTGTAACAGGAAAGTAAGGCTACATTCATTCATTTGATTTTCCATCACAAATGCCTAGAATAGAAAGAGGAAATGTCTGCTCTAGAAAGAGGAAATTTCTTCCATTTGTTCAGTAGAAAGATGAGCCAAAGGACCTGTCTTTATTCTGGTGAATCTCTGGAAGAAGCATCCATAATATGACTGAGCCTACTGGCTGCTCAAAAAGACAGGAACAGGTTGGCCAAGCAGCAAAGTTTCTGGACACCTCTGGAAAACCACCTTCTTCTCACTCATTAACTCTACAGATAGGAAGTTGAATACATAAATAGTATCCAATTTATAAAATTACACTGGTAATGCAATTTTAGTAGTCTTAATAAAAATTTGGTAAGATAGAGAGTCAGTGGAAAGAGAGAAGACAATTCAAATTTCAGTTGGTTCAGTCAGTCTTGAAGTTACTCTTAAAGTTACGTATCCTCTTTGCTGATCTCTACAATTAAATGACTCCTCAGACGGTGTTTCAAAAAGTGACTACCAAAAAGAAGTCAATAAAACTGCTGTTATAGTTTTGATACACAGAGTACTGATACAGTTTTGATTCACAGAGGTTGCCCTACTTCAGGTTGCCAAATTTTTTGGTAATGCTAGAAGCTGTGACTGTACATCACTGGGGCCACAGCAGTCATAACAGCTGCTAAAATTCTCCAGGCCAATAAGGAAAAATCTTGGCATACTGCAAGAGAAGAAGCAAACACAAAGCTCTCCTTCATCTGCCCCACAGTTCACTTTTAAACAGTTCACGTGCAAACCATGTGCAAAGAACAGAGAAGGGGAATTTCATCCTGTAAGGTCAATGTCTCAAAGTCACAAATGTATACAGCAATGCAAAGTGATCCACAGCTCTTCAGAGCAGGAAAAGCTGCCAGCTCCAAGCACTCAAAGCTAAGTTGAGTGTCACCCGTGACATCAAACACCCCCCAAAAAAGCTCTTTTCTACAGCAGTGCTAAATGCTAGCCCTTAATCGAGGAGAGAGCTCTCAGGTCTAGGGTTAAGCCAAACCCATCAGTAAAGCAGGGCTTTGAGATGTTGGCTGTCAACCACCACTTCCCATGCGTGGCTGTGCGACACTTCTCGGTAATCTTCAGTGGCAGCTCTGTAACAACAGAGAGGTTGAGAGGTTGTGTTGTTCAAGCTTATCCTAGGGATGCCAGGAATTATTCCACTCTTTTCTCCACTCTTTTCCCAGTTACAATAGTCCTCTGGTTAAGTCTTTGTTGGTTTGAAATTTGATGTGATGGAGCATAGAGCTGTTTTGGGATAACAAAATCCAGCTTGCTGATGCAGATGCAATCCTTAATTTTTGAACGGTGGTCAAAACTAAGTCTCTCCCTCTGTTTTTGCTCGTAAAATATTGTTTGACACATAGTGAAATCTGAAGAAATATCATGTTTTTCACATCCTCCTGAAAACCACTGAGAAAAGGTCCAAAATAACTCCCTGCCCTTTTCTAAACAGAGATGTTATTAAAGCTGTCACTGATAGTCCTTCATTTCCTCTGAAAGAAACAGAGAGCCAGATTGCCCAGATCCAGGGCATAAACAGAATGCTGACATTTAACAAGAGGCAGCATATTCTTCCTTGTCAGTATATTTTTCCCTGATAATTGGCAAATAAGACCAAACTTCAGTCTAAACTAAGAATCCTTGGATTAAGGTGGTGAAAGAAACAAATCCAATTTGTGAACAAAACCAAAAAGGTATCTTCAATATGGTAAGGTTCATATTGGCAAAGCCAAGAAGATGCTGAGCAGAATCTGTGCAAAGATCATTTTGTCACAATGCCTTCACTGTTTGTTTTCTCTAAGCACATAATTTCTAACTCATAATGTAAATACTCTGTTGCATGTCGGTGCAGAGCTTTCACAGTCTGGGGCATCTTGGGAATACTACCGTAATTGACACTGCCACCTAAAAGCAAAATCACCTGAAGGAATCAACAAGTAATTTAAAAACCTAGAGCTCTAATTACAAATGGTAGCTTGTAGTCCTCTTCATTAATTTATCTTTGCTCATTGCTCATTTCTATGAGGAAGATGCAATACTGTCATTCCTCTCCAGACCAAGACCCTCAGACTCCTGAAAGTTGTAGATGCTTTTGAAAATCTCACAATTAAACAGAGCTGCTTGGTGTGTTCATTCCAGGTATTTCTCCATCATTATGCTGAATAAAAAGCAACCACAGCACTCAAACATTTACCTAGGTGTTTAGCTCCTATGGAGACCTATGAAATCATTGAAGAGATATAGATTATACTGGCATATAATGCTAACAATAACCCAAAACTTAAAACTTTAAATATCTTCAATCTTGAACTGTCTCAAACTGGATTTGCTTCATATGGAAGCAGTATCTCACAATCTCTTCCATTTCTTCATTCACCTGTGTCCAGAAATTTTGAACAGTCTAAGAAAGTGCCAAAGACTGAAAAATATCTCATCTTAGGAACATTTTTGTTATAAAACAAGTGTGTAATTTTATAGCTCCAAAGTTCAAACTCACCAAGGATTGTTTTCACTCTACTTTTTTCTGCAATGTCTTTACCAGAAATAACAGAATCACAGACTCATTTAGGTTGGAAAAGACCTCCAAAATCATCAAGTCCAACCTCTGACTGATCATAACCAGGACAACTAGACCAGAGCCCTAAGTGCCACATTCAGTCACTTCTTAACCACTCCCGGGGATGGTAACTCCACCACCTCCCTGGGCAGCCCATTCCAAAGCTTAACCACCCTTTCAGTGAAGAGATTTTTCCTGATATCAAACCTCAATCTCCCCTGCTGCAGCTTGAGTCCATGCCCTCTTGCCCTGTTGTTTGTTGACTGGGAGAAAAGACCAAGCCCCACCTGGCTGCAACCTCCTTCCAGGAAGCAGTAGGGAGTTCCAAGTAGTTTTCTCCCCTGAGTCTCCTTTTCTCCAGCTTGAACACCCCCAGATCCCTCAGCCACTGCTCATAGGACTCACTCTCTAGACCTGCCACCAATCATCGTCCTTCTGTGGATGCTCCAGCACCTCAACATCTTTCTGGAGGGGTCCAGAACTGGACACAGGACTTGTGGTGTGACCTCACCAGAGCAACACTTAAATCATCACTTTGACAAAATAGTCATTAAGTGTCTAATTGAATGGAGAAGGTTACAGAAGAAACACCTCAGGACTGGACCTTAAATTGCACTTCATTTTCTTTTCAAGATTATATAGGATACTGCATGTATTCACACACATATTACTGAAATTTACATTCAGATACACACGTACTCTTGAAATTTGTATTTGTGTCCTTGTTCCTCTCTAGCCAGAGCCAGTGCAGATGGTACTATCAGAATAATTAAAATCACCCCTCTGTTTCATTCACAGCTTGTGTTCTTTATTGTTCTCCCATTTAGACTAAACTCCTTCTGCTTATTTGTTTTCAAATATTACTTTTTTATTATAAACAGCATATATCTGTTTTGCTCATTAGAATGTACATTAGGCAGATAAGGATTGTCATGTACATGTTTTACATGTACATTAGGCAGATAAGGATTGTCAAGGAAAAAGGCTGTTGTGAATGTTTTTGTACCTTGATTACAAAGGCCATTTGACTATAAATCAGAGCTCTGTGTGGAGTTGGTTTTCCTGTTACTGAGCCCTGAAAGCTTGGGAAGCTTAGGAGGGTAGCCTAGAAGGACATTCAGAGACATTCAGTGTGCCAGCACAGCATGGCAGAAGATGATGATGTCAGAGAGAGGGGAACACATGTTGAGCAGACAATTTCATTTTAGTGGTAATCACATTCTTTATGTTAAATTTTATTTATGATTAATTTTCTCTTTCTTCATTCCCCTGCACCACCAGGGAGGAGGAAGAGAAAATCAGGAGTGAAACTCAGCATGGGAAGACAGGAGAGGTGGGTGGAAGATGTTTTAATATTTGGTTTCTATTTCCCATTACCCTGTTCTGGTCTGATTGGCAGTAACTCAATCTGATTTCCCCAAGTGGAGTCTGTTTTGCTTGTGATGGTCAATGCAGGGTGATCTCTCTCTGCCCTTATCTTGATCTAAGAGCCTTTTCATATTTTCTCTTCCCTGCACAGCTGAGGAAGGCAGTGACAGAACAGCTTTGGTGGGCACCTGGCACCCAACCAGGGTCAACCCAGAGCATACACCAAGAATTTCCACTAACTGTCATGTATCTGGTACTGAGAAGGGGTACAGGAAGCTGGGATATGGAAATGACACGGCTGTGCAACAGGGAAGCTGTCAGGTTCTGTTCCATCTGCTCCCAGGCAGCTTCAGAAAGCAGAGTCTCTATTTTTAGGTAGAAATGCTGACTAGTTTGTCAGATCCAGCTATGATTGAGCTGGACGTAATGTCAGACTTTATCTTCTGTTTGCACAGCTTAGTGTATCCCATGGAGGTTCAATCAACATGATAAAATATCCCTCTTTGTTCAACAGCAGAGTCATTAGCATGAGCACCAAGCCATCCCCTTTGTTAGCCAATCTCAAAGCAAGTAAAGAAAAATGACAGATAAAATTTATCACTATAAGAAGAAATCAAAGTAAGTAAGATTTTCATGTTTCTGAATGTCATGGTAGACAGAAAGGCTTTGAGAGGGATTTATATTTTATAAAATTTTAGCTGTCATAATTATGTACCGAAAGTTGTAATTAAACACCAACTTTCCTAAGCACTATGGAAAGATGAGGCTCTGTCCTTTTATTGCTAAAATCTTCCTCAACTATAATGAGATGCTCATTCATTCTGCAAACTCAATACTCCATCTCCACCCAGTACAAAAGAGCATTGCTGAGGACAAACATGAAAGCCAAGGGCACTGAGCTCTTGTGGAGAGTAGAACCACGACAGCAGATGTTTTAGCCAAGTTAAAAGAAAGAGCCTGTTTCTGACCATCCAGAGGACCTTTATACTTCTGCTTTCATCATGTGCCACGTCTTCAGCAAAATGAGCAGGCTGTTTTCAAGCACAGGCAATTGCCAAAGAGATTCAGGTTTACTATTTTCTGTGTCTACAAAAGGGGACTGAGTATAAAGGCATCAAAGTGCATTAAGGGTATAGGAATTTATCAGAACATTCCAGCAGGTCCTCAGAGATCAGAGGGGTGGTAATGAAGACAAGTTTTTGTCTTCAAAATCTACAGCTACTAAAATCTACAGCTTGATGAAAAACTGTTGAAAGCCTTCATGAAACATATTGTCTGGGTGATCAACTCCTATTGAGTCACAAGGTTCAGAGTTGACACCCTTGCCAAACTTAGCCCCATATGTTACCAATGGTTTAGGTCTGAAGTTTTTAACAGCACTTAATAGCACTTAATCAATCGCTTAATTTAAACAATTTAATGAAAGATTCTTGTAGAATTTACCATAGCACAATGGCAACTCACTTACAGACCTAATTTACTTATGAATCTAATGTACTGAAGAATTTAAGAAACATTCATAAGACTTTAATGTGTTCAATACTCGCACACACAGACTTAAAGGAGTATGTACAAGGCAAATATATCCCTGTGAAAATTCCCCATAATTTCAGGGAAGTATGCATATTGGACGCCTTTGGATCTTCTCAGAGGGAGAAGGTTGATCCCTGAGGAGTGGGGGTATCAGCCCAAGCTCTGGCAGCAGTTGTCTGACTCACAGAGATGTCTCACTCAGAGGGAGATGCTGCCACAGCCCACTGTGGGCTGGGACAGCTCAGTGGATCTCACTTGGAACCATTGTTCATAGGGTCACAAGAGGGTGGGCTTTAGTCACAGTAATTTGCCATCCTGACCACAATTCAGGTCAGTAACTATCTTTGAAAGATCAACTATAAAAATTTTGTTTCATTTGGGTTGTTATTCAGGCAAGAAAAACAAGTTTCTAAGCTGTTCATTAAAACCAGGAGCTCATCAGACAGCTAAGTTCCTGGGAGCAGAGAGTGTTTCTGAAAAGCTCAAGAGAAGCTCAGCCAGCTGCTCTTCATCAAGGCTGAGGCCTAATGAGCATTTCTGAGATCATAGGAGGAGATATTGGTTTTACCACCACAGATGTACAAGAGAAATATAATCATAAATGAACTGTAACAAACATAGCATTTTCAGATTACTGCTACCACTGTGGAAAGGGAGCTCAGTGTCAAACGAAATAATCCTGTGCAAACACAACCTCAGGTGCTCAGTAACAGCTAAATAATCAAATCGAGAAACATTTGTAAGCCCCCAGAACTTTTGGTGTATCTGCAACCTTTGATACAAGGCACAGCTCTGCTCCTGCCTTCCATATCTGAAAAAATACACTAAAATACAAAAAATTATTGTGTTTTTTACAAGTGTAGGAATTCCTACCCCTATGATACAGGTATCCATATTCATAGAATAGTTTGGGTTGGATGAAACCTTTGAAGGTCATCAATGAGCAGGGACATTTTCAATTGGTTATCAGGAGCCCCATCCTGACTGAGTATTTCCAGGGATGGGACAGCTACCACCTCTGTGGGCAACCTGTGCCAGCGTTTCTTCATCCTCACAGTAAAAATCTTCTTTTCTATATCTAATCTAAATTGACCCTCTTCTACATTATCATCCTCTGTCCTATCAAAACGACCCTACTAAAAATCCTACTTTATCTACCTATTTCTTTCAAGTCTCTCTAAGTACTGCAAGGTGCTATTAGGTGTCTGTTCCTGGAGCTTTCTCTTCCCCAGGCTGAGTAACCCCAGCTCTCTCAGCCTGTCTCCATGAGGTGCTCCAGCCTCCTGATCATTTTTGTATGCTCTCCAACAGGTCCATGTCTTTTCTGTGCTGAGGATGGCCATACTCTGGTACCAGATGGCCACTCAAAGCATCTTCTCAGTGCAGAATGTCACAGACAGTAAATCACAGGAACTATCATTACACAAGGAAAATATCCGAATCATATGTAGCCACCTACTCATTGAATTACACTTTTGTTTATTTTGTTAACAAATTGCAACATTTGTTTATAAATAGAAGTGTCTACTCAGCATGTATTGCAATATCACACTGGCTATACTTAGTATTTCCAGCAGAAGAAGAAATTCTGAGTTATGATCTTTCTTCCCTAATCTCTGGTTCTAATTATTCAAAAGAAAGGTGATATATTTTGCTGCTTTGCTCTGTCTCCCAAGCAGCTAAAAGCTCCTTAAAGATCCAAACACTATCAGCGTCTTTCAGACAAAAGAGGATTAATTGCCCTAGGAAGCACTGCTCTTGGAGACACAACTCAACCCTTTATTCACTTGCTTTTGGGAGCAGAAATATCTCCAGAATGTGGAATTGTTTGAGGCAAAAAAAAAAAAGAAAATCCGCTTATGCTGTATTATGAACAAATCCCAACTGCAAATCAAATAAACTGACAGAACAGAACTGTTCAGTGCTCAGTATAACAATAACCTGGCTAAAAGTACTACCAAGATGAGTTTCTTAACCTTTAAAAAGAACAAAACAAAACCAAAACCGAAATCTAAACCCAACTCAATAGCACCTGCTAATGTATCCTGCTCAATCCCAGAGTATTAAATGTTATTCTACAATACAGAAGATACTAAAAGGCTGACACTGGAATACGGGTTCTTGTTATGTGCCTCTTCTTTTTCTTAAATTTTCTTTGAAACACACTAATATAGGCTGATAATTGTGGATATACATACTGAAGTAATACTTTTTCTTCCAGGTGGAAGTTCTGAATACAGAATAAATCAGGAATAATCCCATCTGCAAGGAAAGCATTGATCATGGATTTGTATGCCAACAAATAAGAAAATCGACAGGAAATCATTAACACTCATTAGAGGTTTATCTACAGCTCAGTTTTAGAGCGACGCTGAACACAAACTTGTCATTATCCTGAACAGGAATGGTCAGAAAATCTAGCACTGGATTTACCAAACTGAGAACAAAACCTGCAGACCAAAATGCTTCACTGTAAAGTACTGAAATATCTTCTACAGAATAACTCCAGGTTTTCTTGCTGGAGGCATACATGTTGTTTGTCCACATCTACTGATTGCCACTTATATTACTTATTTAAATTTTTTCCTTTCCTTCCTCTGCAACTCCAATATACTTGCTTTACTAGTCTGGGGCTCTTGGGACTGCTAACATAAGAGAACAGAATTAAGGCAATATAGCTGAATGATAGAAATTGGAATTTGGAATGCATGCTAATATATGGATGATATAACCTTCCATAAACACTGAAGGACAGCTGGGACTAGCAAATACAAAAGATAAGTTAACAATCTGAAGAATTAAAGCATTGTTAAAAAGTCGCATTACAAATCCTGTGCAATGGGGGAAGTAAGGCTGACATCTGAGCCATTTTCACAGTCAGTAAAAGCTGGTAAAACAAAGCAGATCCCAAGAGGACAAACAAAAAGCTTTTCAACATGGGAACAGCCAAAACAGTCATCCTTGGAGGTTTTCCAGACCCGACTGAATGTAGGCTGGAGCAACCTACTCCAGCCATGCAGACATCCTGCCTTAAGCAGCAGGTTACATTACATTACCCTAGAGATTGCTTCCAATGTGTTTTATGTCCCCTGGATCTTGTAACATACAATGTTTTTGTACATTATTACATCAAAATTAGAACACAAGATTAGGCAAAAGATTTACAGACTATTTTTAAGAGTGTCTATAAACATAAAACATCAAACCCTTCAGGTAACGCAGTGTAAGAGACAGTGCCCTTGTTAAAAAACCTCTGAAAACAAAATTTTCTGTCTTAAGATAGAAAGGCATTTGGAATCAGTGCCTGGTAAAGTTATAGAGCTTATTCTGTGAGACATTTGAAAACACCTAGAAGACAATGCAGTCATTGCTCACAGCCAGCATGGCTTCATGAGAGAAGTCCTGCTTATCCAACCCAACATCCTTTTATGACAAGGTAACCCACCTTGAAAGGATGAGCATTGTAATCCTTTTAGATTTCAGCAAAGTTTTTGATTCTCTCTTACTGGATCTCCTACAAGATCTTTCTGGACAAAATGTCCAGCACACAGCTGAATAAACCCATCATGGGATGGGTGAGCAACTGGCTCATGCGTCGGTCACAAAGGGTGACAGTGAAAGGGGTGACATCAGACTGGTCACCTGTCACTAGTGAGGTTCCACAAGGCTCCATCCTCAGCCCTGTGCTCTTCAACATCTTCATAAATGACCTGGATGAAAGACTGGAAGGGATACTGAGCAAGTTCACAGATGATACAAGATTGGGAGGACCTGCTGACCCCCTTGCAGGCAGAGACCTTGACAAATCAAGAGGGATGGGCAATCACTAACTGTGTGGAGTTTAACAAGAAAAATGGATGGATTCTGCACCTGGCATAGGGCAACCCTGGATGGACAGACACACTGGGGAATGAGAGGCTGGAGAGCAGTGCCACAGAAAGGCGCCTGGGGGCATCAGAAACAGCATGGCCAGATGGGCAGGGGATTGTCCTGCTCTGCTCTGCTCTTCACTTGGGCAGCCTCACCTCCAGTGCTGGGGGCAGTTTTGGTTGCCACAATATAAGAAAGGCTTTAAACTATTGCAGAGTGTCCAAAGGAAGCCACAATGATGGTGAAGGGCCTTGAGGAGAAGCCGTGTGAGGAGTGGCCGAGGTCACTTGGTCTGTTGAGCCTGGAGGAGACTGAAGGCAGACCTCACTGCAGTCACAGCTTCTTGTGAGGGGAAGAGGAGGGGCAGGCACTGATCTCTGCTCTGTGGTGACAAAGGACAGGACCTGAGGGAATGGCCTGAAGCTGTGTCAGGGGAGGTTTACGTCAAATATGAGGAGAAGGTTTACCACCCAGAGGGTGGCTGGGCACTGGAACAGGCTCCCCAGGGAACTGGCCCCAGTGGCAACCTGACAGAGCTCAAGGAGCAATCTGACACTGCTCTCAGGCACATGGTCCTGTGCAGAGCCAGGAGTTGGACTCAAGGATGCTCATGGGTCCCTTCCAACTCAGCATATTCTGTGATTCTGCAAATATACACATTTATGTGATTTTTCATAACTCAGGAAAAATAAAACTAAATACTTTGAAAGTACATTCACAAAGGTATCAACAAATGTTCAGGATTTAAGATGGGGCTTCCCAAATGGTGGAGAAAAGTATCTCTTAGACTTTAGCTTGTCATCAGGAATAAACATCACTAAGGAGAGACAGGAATTTCAGAAAAGGCGCTGAAGAAAGAAAATATTTATCTGTCTAAAAGGCTGAAAGAAGATATAGTACATTAAATGCAAAATATTTTATTTATTGCAAACAAAAGCTGTGATAACAACATTGCACAATACTGAATTTTAAGGTTTTGAAATTCTCAAAATCACTCTTGTGACTTTTTTGTTCCATATATATCTTTATATTTTTACATTAGTTTTACATTATGACAAGAGTAAATTACTTACAGAAATTAAGACAAATTTTATATAGCCTGCCACCTTACTAATGTTTCATTTATATGCAACTGAGTGTAACCATTTCACTTTGATCTGAAAGGATGATCAGATTCAACGCTTTGCTAATCATACAACAGAATGATACAGTCTGCACCAATAGTTTTTTAAACAATTAGAAGTATATGGGAATTTACTGTGTGCTGTGTATTTTCTACAAAATGTAGGTAATAACTCACTTTGTTACCTTACTAGAGCAACAATTTCTCCCTTTTGTGTAAGATCTCCAGCAAAAATGCAGACAAATGCATAAATCCAACATTTTCAGATCCAGTGCTGAACAGCCTGGAGGGCAGTAGTAAAAGTCCTGAGTGCAGGATGGATCCCTCGATGAGCCATCAGGAGAGACCCAGCCTCTGCACTGAACCCTGCTTCCTTAAGCTGCTGTGCAATTTCCTGCACATCCCAGCCTCCCTGCTCCTGGTTAGCCAGGAGGTGATCAATAAGGCGTGGGCAGAAGGCAGTGGACATGCACTTCACCAGCAGCCTGGCGTTGAGGAGCAAGGAGAGTATTTCAGCATCACAAGTGGAATCATCAACCTACAAAGAAAGAGAAATTCAAAGTAATTCAAAATTAATTACCAGATACAGCCATCAGCCAGAACATGTGACGATGGTTCTGACAGTGTGACCTTCAAAGTGAGAGGAGTATTCCCCACAGATTAACTACAGGCATACAGGCTTTGCATATGTCAGAATATGTAAAGATATGTCTTTAACACTCTACCACATTAATATAAATATCTGACCTGCACAAAGTTAAGGAATAAGAATGCTTAACAACCTGGGATTACATCACCAGCTTTATAGACTTTCACAGGTTTTCAGTCCCAGTGCAGCACAGATCACACTATTTAGCTCCATATCAAGAATGACACTCTGAGGAAGGTCAGAGCAGAGTATATTACATTTTGGTCACTTTATATTAATATATTACATTACATTTCACATGTTAATATGACAGGAAACATTCACAGACTCAATCAGCACCCACAGCAAGGATGAGATTTTCAAAAGAATATAACATATTGAAAGATGTGAAACAGAGCTGCTACCTCTGAGAGACATCCTGGATGCCACAAAAAATATGGTTACTTGATATATGAGAGCATAATACTTTCTTGAGAATCTTGTCTGTAGCTTTACAAATAACACTATAGAATATTTTAAATACATCCTATGATAAGTTATTTAGCACCCTTGAAGGGCAATTTAACTGCTACACAGGACATGACTACTACATAAAAGGTGATTGGCAGTGACACTTTACAGTTGTAATCAAGCCATTTTTAATCTAATTAGCACAGAAGGTCCAATTTACAGAAGAGTTCTAAGAACTGTAGGGAAACTGTCCAGCCTCTAGGCTACCCAATCTTAGTCTTCAATTATTTAGTAACTGCCAAAAGCTAACTACAGAAATGTTTTCCTGTTGAACACAGGCTGAACATTAAATAAAATGGGTCAAGAAACAGCTGAACATGAGCCACAGTGTACCCAGGTGGCCATGAAGGCCAGTGGCATCCTGGCCTGGATCAGCAATAGAGTGGGCAGCAGGACCAGGGCAGAGATTTTCCCCTGCACTTGGCAGTGGTGAGGCCACACCTCAAATCCTGGAGTGCAGTTCTGGACCTCACACTTGCAAGAAAGACACTGAGGTGCTGCAGCATGTCCAGAGAAGGGCAATGGGCTGAGGAAGGGTCTGGAGACTGTCATATGAGGAGCTGCTGAAGGACTTGGGGGTGCTTATCCTGGAGAAAATGAGGCTCAGGGGAAATATGCATTTCCCCTGAATTCAGGGGAATTATTGTTCTCAACAACTGCCTGAAAGGAAGTGACAGTCAGATGGGGGTCAGCCTGTTCTCCTAATTAACATGTGATAGAACAGGAGGAAGCATCCTCAGGTCGTGCCAGGGGAGGTTTACACTGGATATCAGCAAAACATTTCTTTATGGAAAGAGTTGTCAAGCACTGGAACAGGCTTCCCAGGGAAGTGGTTGAGATTTGGTTTAGAGAGGAGTTTGCAGTGCTGAGTTAACAGCTGGACTTGGTGAGACTTCACAGGTATTTTCTAACCTAAACAATTCTGATGCCAAAATTTCTAGTGTTGGCATCTTGCAGCACACCATGCAGCACACTAAGCCATTATCCAAACAGCTGCCCTCTCTTCTGAAATGGGACTGAAGGGATATTCTCTCCCACCTCAAAGCCCTGTATGCTCTATTCTTAACTTGTATGTAGAATGGGACTTTACACAGGATTTCACTGTTTGATTTTATGAACATACAATTCAAATAGTAATTACAGTAGTGAGACTGAGAGCAGATGCAAGGTTTCATTTAATTTTTTTAGGCTACTATTCAGTTAAGAAAAACTGCTATAGATTAGCATGATTTTATATACCAAAAACCTACAAAATTGAGAGAGACAATCTGAAAGAACACTGTTCCTAGCATAAACCATCTGAGCTATACTATGGGGATGAAGATACCCATGCAACTCACAAGCAGAGAAACCTGTCTGCTTTCACAAAGAAATGAGATTAGTGTGGTTTCCCACCTAACAAAACAAAAAGGCTCTTGGGTTTGCCCCACAGCTCATCCTTAGGCCCAAACAGATCAGTAGGTTTAAACTGATTAGTATTTCCCAGACTTGCAAACTGTCTGAAGACCTGGTAAGGAAGAGGAAGGAAGCTTTTGTCATTTAGTTGTCTCCAGGCAACTGGATGGAGACACATGATGGCAACCAGACCCTGTGAATGCATTTCATGCAGCTAAGGCCACTGCCTGTTCCACCATTCTTTGGTAAGTCATGTAGAGTCTGGCAGGTGTGGGAAGAACACAGAGACACCAGGATTTAATGAGAATTGCATTTAAAAACAGGCAGCAAAGAAAGCTCAACTGACCAGTTTTAAAGCTCCAGACCATGTCAATTTTTGGGGTATCAATTGCACATATAGAGACATTCTTAGTCATTAGCTTAAATAAAAATAAGAACTTAGAGAGATTGTCAATGAACTGATACATCTTTACAAACCTTATTTGAGACAGCTTATACACTGAACAGCTCTGTTTAAATAGAACTGTAAGATTTTTTTAAAATTAAATCAATGTAAATGCAGCTTAAGACTACAGTATTTAAAATTAATTTAAGATGAGAACAACCACCATTAAAGTTTAAAAAAAACCTACTAAAACAATATAAAAGACAAACACAGAAAGCATATATTTTTAAAGAAATACACCATAGAGAGTATACTAAGTTTTTTATGCAGGAAATTCCTCAGCAAAACTATGACTCTCCAATCTAAAAAAGAGACTGCTTCAAGGGCATAGGGCAGATAGCAACATCGCTAAAATTATAAAGGGATTAATTAAAAACATTGTCTCATTAAGAAAGTAAAAAATATGAAGCATTAAATTAGGGTAGAGGGATCAGATTACGACAAATTTAAAAAAGTAGGCATTTTCACTGCTGAATTCTCTGCCATATAATACTTCAAGATGTATGAGCTCATCCAAGTCTAAGGAGAAATTGCACAAAACCAAGAAAGAAAACCACTGGCAATTACTAAGCAGATACACACAGCTGAAAATAACCAGAAGTTTGGAAAGTAATATTTCAGAGAAAGAGCCTGTACATCTGCCCTATTCTTACTCCTCACCAGACTTGTAATTCTTCCATCTGTTCAAGCCAGGATGCTGTTCCAGATGGCATTTTGATCCTCAAAATGTTACATTTTTAAAAATATTAATGGAAATCAACCTCCAGAATTATTTTAGCTTGCCATACATACTGAATATTAGCCTACAGTTGATACAGACTCCTAAACACACTACATTTTCATTTTCAAAATCACTCTTTTGAGTCTGTAAGACAGTAAAACCCCGCAAGTGAAAAACAACCACCTTACTATCCCAGTTTTAAAAAGCTGCTTTTTCTGGGCAGACAGCTCAGTCCAGATCTTACTAATGAATCACTTCTGATCTGCCTGCAGATGCAGAGCCTTTGCAAGACCCTAACTAGGCCATAAAACTAAGACTATTGCTAATCCCAGAATCACTGTTGCAGTGATATGGAATGCAGCTGACTGCAGTTTAAGAGGCCTCAGAGGTGCAGGTTATCTTCTGCACAAATTAACACCCAACCACTTTCCATATTATGTGGATAAACTATGACCCACAATAATGACAGAATCAGAGTGTATATGTAAGAGAAACATCATTATGCCTATCAAGAACTCCATGCTAAGGGTGATAAATTTTTTATTACAGTTAAATCTGGAAGGTTTAAATGGGAACAGCTTTCATTTTTCATATCCATCTCTCCTTCAGAATTCGTCAGTGTAGGTTCAGCATGATGCCCACACACAATGTCCATAGTTATGAGTAAAAGACCTAATGGGGATAATTACATTAAGGAGAACTGACTTTTTTTCCCTTGTCTTTCCTATTTAGGTATTGGTTAGTATCTGCTTTCAAGCACTAAAGGTGTAGGCATTCAAGTGGTACCTTTGCTCTTATGAGAGCACTTGGAAGTACTGCATCCATGCGTGGGGCCTCCAGCACAAGACATGGACTTGTTGGAATGGGTCCAGAGAAGGTCATGAAGACAATCTGAGGAGCACCTCACCTATAAAGACTAGCTGATAGAGCTGGGGTTTTCAGCCCGGAGAAGAAAAGGCTCTGGGAAGACCCTACAACAGCCTTTCAGTACAAGAGAGCTGGAAATTGATGCTTTACAAGAGCATGGAGTGATAGGACAAGAGGAAATTCCCACTCTAAACCAATTTTCTTACTTTAAATTATTTAGATTGGATATTAGGAAGAAATTATTCACTGTGAGGGTGCAACAGGTTGTCCAGAAAAGTTGTGGATGCCCCAACCCTGGAAGTGTTCAAGGCCATGAGAGGCTTTGAGCAGCCTGGTCTAGTGGAAGACGTCCCTGCCCACGCAGGGTCTGGAACTAGATGATCCAATTCCCCATCAGCAATGTTTGTGCAGGCATCCAGAGGCACTGGCACTACCAACAGGCAAAACTGCACCTGTAACTTCTGCATCAGAAAATCCACAACTTATGAAAGGGAAGGGCTGCTGATGACCTAACAGCAGTAAAGAACTGAAACTGCTGTATCCCAGAGTATTCCCTTCTCCAATACTATTCGAGATGAAAATGCTTTTCTTTTTATTCCTTCCTGGAGTACAGATCTATAGAACAAATAAACAAGGGGAAAAGAAACAAATGACACAAAAAATCCTGGAAAAATAAAGTGGAGAAAGATATTTTATCATGATCACCACTAGCTTATAATTTAACTATTTTTTAAAAGATTAAGCCCCAGAAAGTGAATAGCCATAAATGGCATAAACTGGAGAACACCAGAAATTCCATTATTCCACACAAAATGTGTGATTTTTCTTATTATATTTTTCAGTAAAACATGTTATGAAGGTAGATTCAGTACTTCATCACTGAAATGATAACATGCAAATAAAGCTAAGGTATTTTTTCAGACTACAGCATTTTTCTTGTTCCACTTTCTATTAAAGTATTGATTGAACAAGTATTTGCACTGCTTATAATAACCTCCACTTGTTAGCTGTTTTAACATTATCGGTACCAACACGCAATAGAGTATTTACTTGCTCTCTCAGATGTATAAAAATTAGTTTTCATCTCTTAAAGTGCACAGTGCACAGACAACACTCAAATCCCTCTCAAAAACAATCTGACTTTTAAGGGCTCTATTGGCAGTAATGAGTTTATTTAGGTAAACTGTGTTTTTAAATTACTTGCACAGTACACAACATAGGGGAAGAACAGTTATTTTTGTTACTCAGAAAAGACAAGTGGCAGTTCATTTAAAGATACACAATAAAAAGAGGGGTCTGCAATTTCAAAAAAGCTTACACAAAAATTTGGTTGGTTTATTACAGGCAAAAGCTGCACAATTTCAAGTATCAGCACTTCAGCATCATCCTTAACTGTAAACATCCATAAAGCTGTCAGCAACATACAACAAATGGCTAACTAATACATCCTATCAGCAAGCAAGTGCTGTATTTTTCTCGCAGCCATGTTTGGGAGCTGTGCTAGCACTGGATCGGGGAATCAATAGCCATGATTCCCCTCTGCCAGATGTTATTTGTCTGTTTCCTGTTTAATGTAAGCAGAAATGGTCT
The DNA here is from genome assembly GCF_036417665.1 of Passer domesticus. Classification (NCBI taxonomy): domain Eukaryota; kingdom Metazoa; phylum Chordata; class Aves; order Passeriformes; family Passeridae; genus Passer; species Passer domesticus. Next base: position 13,039,154 of record NC_087476.1, on the reverse strand, counting down.
TCCTATGAAAAATTAATTTAGAATTTGACAAAAAGCATTAACTGCCTGAATACTGTTTTTTAAAAAGCAAAAAGTATGCACAGAAAATGATACTGAATAAACAACATTGGCATAGCTAAGTAATATATGCTCTTTCAGTACAACAGCAAATAATGTAATCATAAGAGGTGCATATAAAACAAGGAGTAAGAGGTACTTTTTATACAGTATAGGAACAGCTTTTACAACTAGCACAGCATTCTTCGGTACTAGCTGCTTTTCTAACACTGTCACATTCCAAGTACTGGCTAAGCTCTATGCCTGATGTAATAAAGTCAACAGTTAAATCTTCATTGACTTAAAGTAAAATATTAGACCAAAGCTAACTGCTTCAAAAATTCCAGGTTATTCAGCACTCTTACAGAACCATATGCTCAAATTAATACTGAATTTAGAAGAAAAAACTAGAAACCACTTATCAAGCTGCCTCCTGTATAAGAAAGCAAAAAAACCCCCAAAATTATTTTGGGCATCACAGGTATACGAAGTGCTTTATACTAGCACGAAGTTAATAAGGTTCCTGGCCCTAAAACTCCAATATAATGTAATCAGCCTAGAATGTAGGAAAGCTGGAGCATACTAGAAAGAAATTGCCAGTTTCAAGAGCAATACAATTAGTAACCATTCAGAAAGTGCTACTGCACAACATTATGTTTAAAAAATAGTTAAATAAAATGTATTGGACACTTATTCCTGCTGACAAGCTTCAGAATTAGCCAAAGAAGTCAATTTTACAAGGCTAACAAGAACACAGAGATGAGAAAGTACATGCATATATCAGATTAGCGCTTGCTTTTCAATGAGATCAACTTGTTTAAAAGTTGCCAAAAAGCCTTGTTTTGTAGAAATAAAATCTAAAATTGCAGGTGGCAAAAGAAAACAAGCAATGTACTATTGTTTTGGTGACTAATTTATACAATTGTTTTGTAAAAAACTCAGAAAATTTGTGGTTAGGAGACTAAATTTTATCTTTTTAGGTGTTCCTTCTTATTTGCTGAAAAGCAAATACACAGGGAAAAGACAGTTATGTAATGTTATATAGCAACTGACAAATATGCATTAATATCTTCTAGTTCTTGTCCAAAGAAAAAGACAAGAGATTATTTAGATTTCTCCTCCAGAAACTCTGGCATCCAGCCTGTTTAGAATGGCAGGAAAATCCCTGAACATATCATCCCATCAAAACCAGTGACATAACAGCTCTCCAACTGTATATAAACAGATGCCACATTTGTCAGAAACAAGCTGAGTCATCTGACATACTATTATCACTTAAAAACCCCCAAAGTGAGGGAATATGAACACAGAGGTAAAAATCTACTTCATGTATCAGAACAGCTTCTGTTCCACCACACTGACATAAAACAGCACACCAAGTATTTAATGGAAGTGCTATGAGGTTTAATCACCTCAAGTATGTATAAAAGCTCTTCCCAGCCCTGTGTTATTGCTCACTGTGGACACAATAGCTGTGGAAAACCTTAACAATGGTAAGTGTCTCAGCAGTCTCTGCTTACTACACCAAGATAAAAGAGCCAACTTATTACCTCAGCCTCTGAAAGGTGGCTCATTCAACTGTTCATACCTTAGCAACAGCTGTTATCTGCTCCAGTGCCACAGCATGAAGGTCTTCGTCTTTGCTTTCTACCAGCAGTTTCAGGGACGGCAGCAGGAGGGACTGGTTAAGCAGCAGCAAACATAATTCTTTTATACACTGAAATAAAAAGTAAATTCTCTCAGCGTGATCCCTGAAGATACTAACATCATCATTCACAATAAAATTTATGAAAATTTTATGTCAAATACAAAATGAAAACCACACTTCCACAACAAATGAACTCCCTGTTAGAAACACATCCTTGGAAACTAGAAAGAACAAATTTTAAAAATGTGGAATACTGGTTAAAGTACAACATTTGCTCGATTAAGACAAGGCAGGTACTGAATCACCATTACAACCAGGAGTTTTACTGAAAAATAACAGCAGTCCCACAGCTGTGGGACTAACATATTTGTGCTTACTGAAATACTGCAAAACACAGGAAGAAATGCTGACAGACACCTGTGACAATTCTGTAACTCAATTATGCAATCAGAAAAGTAGAACAAAATAAAGAGGAAATAACAGTACATGACAGAATTGAATAATGTTTCTGTTGCAAAAAGCTTCAAAATTTTATACAATATTTTATACACAATTAAGGTTTAGCAAGTTAAGTTTCTGCCATTCATCTAGTTTCCTATATTTGATAGTACACCATAAATTTAGCATCACACAACTTCAAGACAAAACTGGCCAGAAAATACCTTCTAAAATAAAAACAAAAACATCCCTCAACAAATCTATTGTGCACTTCCAAAATTTTAGCTTTTCCCTTAGTTAAGCAACCAAACAACATGTCCTACAACTGAGCAGTTTTATTTTTGTCAATATTGTAGTGATTTGTCCATTTATACGTCAAAAGGTATTTCAACCTACAAATTATATTATAAATCAAATTATAACTTCCCTTTCCCTTTTTTGTCATTTCTGAGAATTTAGGTTGCTTGTCACAACCACTTCCCAACGAGGCCCATCAGAGATGTTCCATTTTCCAAGGCACTTTACACTAGGGACTTTGGATATTGTATGGTAGTTACAGTGAAAATGGTATCCATCTCTTAAGAGATGCTCTCTGTTTCACTCTAACAATTTGAGAGCAATTGTCAAAGGAGCTCATCAGCTAAATATTAAGCTAAGAGAATGCAAGTCATGTATTTTTTATGTCTATTGAACTTTAATGATAACTGTAACAATTTAATGACCAAGATGATCCACACATTTAGTAGCATAGTTTCAGCAGCTGTGAGCCTAAAAGCCTAATTATTATTTGAAGATGAGGAGACCTTAAATACTCCAAATGTAATGTACTGCACAGATACGTGGCTTTGCTTGGGACAGGGAGCTCTCTGGCTGTACTTGCTCAGTCTTTTCTAAATTTACACCTTCAAGAAAAACAGCCTGGAAGGATATATTCCATCCCACTAAGCTCTAAATCACTAAGGCAAGCCTTGTTCTCTTATTCAGCCTTGTTCCTTTAAACTCATATTCAGTACTGCTACTGATTGTCGATGCTTAAAATCACACTCATACTGAGTTTGCTTGTGGGAAGGGACCCACAAGCAACATCAAAGTCCAGCTCCTGGCCCTGCACAGGACCATGCCCCAGAATCACAGAACATGCCTGAGAGCATTGTCCAAATGCTTTGTCCACTGTCAATCTTGGTGCTGTCACCACTTCCCTGGGGAGACTGCTCCAGTGCCCAACACCCCTGGGGAAAGAACCTTTTCCTAATAACCAACCTAAATCCCCTGACAAAACTTCAGGCCATTCCCTCAGGTCCTGTCCCTTGTCACCACAGAGCAGAGATCAGTGCCTGCCTCTCCTCTTCCCCTCCACAAGGAGGTTGTAACTGTAGTGAGGTCTGTCCTCAGTTTCCTCTAGGCTGAACAGAAAAAGTGACCTCAGCCACTCCTCACACAGCTTCTCCTCAGGGCCCTTCACCACCACCCTCATGGCCGTCCCTTGGACTCTCTCTGATACTTTAATGTCCTGTATTGTGGCACCCAAAACTGCCCCAGTGCAGAGCAGAGCAGGACAATCCCCTGCCTTGCCCGGCCGGCCATGCTGTCCCTGATGCCCCCAGGACAGGGATGGCCCTCCTGGCTGCCAGGGCACTGCTGCCTCGTGTTCAGCTTGCCATCAGCCAGGAACCCCAGGCCCCTTTCTGCAGTGCTCTCAGTGTCTCCAGTCTCTCATTCCCTACTCTGTAAGCCAGGCTTGCCCCATGCCAGGTTCAGAATCCAGCACTTTCCCTTGTTGAACTCCACACAGTTGGTGATTTGTCCAGGTCTCTCTGCAGGGCCTCTCTATCTTTGAGGAAGTCCACAGCTGCTCCTCCCAATTTAGTGGAATGGGCATGCTTCTTGTGAATGATATGATGTGGATCAAGGAATAAGAAGACTAAATAAATACATTAAGCTTTGTATGAGCATTCATATGCTTATTAAACTTCTGGTAATTTCATATTCTACTGGATTTCTTTTGACCTGCATACCTGCCATTCCAGCAAACTTAATGAAAAGTCATGGATTCACTCTACACTTCTTCTTTTCTTGAAAATATGTGTTCACAACAATAATCAGAAAAATTCTGGGAGTCATAAAATACATAATCTGAGCAATTTTACCCTGCTTGGTAACAGTTCCCTCTCAAAACCAGCTGGACAAGTTGAGTAACTTTCTGCCTGATGGTAGCATGTCTAGCAGACACAGTCTTAACTACCATGCTCAAGGACAGAAGAAGCCCTAATCTCTTTTGAAGAAGGAATACCCATTCCAACAATTGCATTTCTTTTTCCACAGGAAGGGACTGGACAGCTTGCCAGCCATGGAAGACTGTCCAGATAGTACAAGTATCAACTTCTATCACTGCCACTAATGACTACAGGGCTGCTCTGGACAGGAATTGAAAACCCAAGGCCAGGAAGGAAGTCATCACACACAACACTTCTCAGAACAACGTTAAGTGGGTTTCTGTTCTGCAGTGAGCACTTGAAAGCATTCAAGTGTCTGCTGCCTGCCATGAGAGGCAGTGCTTAGGGAGGGTTTGATGTTATCTACGAGAAGGTCAAGGGAAGGCCCCATTCAAAATCTGAATTACCATGATTTAGTTGAAACTTTTGTACGACAACTTTTGTCTTTCTAGTCATGCAGCTATCAGTGGCTCACTGTGACATCAGCAAGCCAAATAAACCATATGCCATAAGTCTGTTTTGGGTCCAGTATTAGTCAGTATTTTCATGGATGGCTTGAAGGGCCGGATAATGAGTACAAACAGCATTATGTCTGGAGAAGCTAAAACAGACTGAAAAGCAGCATTTAAATTCAACATTATCTGAAGAAAATTAGCAGACACAACTGTTTATGGACAAAATCACACAACCTAAAATCACATATAAACCCCAGAAAAAACTAGCTACAAAATTAGGAAAAAAGGAGACCAACTGTCTGCTGTATTATTCTAGGAGCTAAGTATCTCAGCCTCTAGAACCCCAGGGTGATTACAGATAAGGGACTAGATGCATTCTCCCATGTTAGCTGACACATGACCCACAGATTGAGAGAAGAACATGAGATATTCAGAGGAGTCACATTTTATCAATCACCAGGGGAAGAAGGATTTATCTCTTTCTAAAGAGATTAATCAGGCACAGTGGAGATATTGGACAGTCCAAGCATGTGTCTTCCAGGCAAAGGAAACAATGCTTTCTTCCACTAAAAGGAATGGAGGTATCCATCCATTGAATAATGCAAATGAAAACCCTAAACAAACAAATAACCCCACAAAATACCACCCCACAAAGCAAACACAGACACAGATACAACAACTAAAGCTATGTAACTATCCAAAAGACATTAAAAAAGTACTTGGCTTAAAAAACTAGATAGACCAGTAGAATATGGAATGAAAAAAAGAGTTAAATCCTTCATGACTATATCCAAAGATGGTTTTTCTAACTTTTAGACCACATGAACTGAAGTTACGTGTGTTTTCCATTACAATCTTTGAACTTGGCAAAGTTTAAAGAATGGCAAATGTCTTTCATGATCATTAACTGGTTTCAATTTTTAGAATTCCATCATTTCAGATTTGTCATCTTAATCAGTCTATTTACTGAAATGTCAAATCATCTAAACAGGTTAATTGTCAGCGATCACATTTTAATCTTATTCAGCTACATAACTGCAAATCCGTCATTTGAGCACCAAGTACTGCAGCCAAATATACAAATAAATTACTTCAATTCATACATGCCATTCCCCCTCTTCCCAAGCACTGACTTATAGGAATACAGCCTGTGTTTGGAGGGAATACAGCCTGTGTTTGGAGGTAACTGTACAGCTACACATTTTAGTGCAACTCCTTGTCACTGCACAGCATTCTAGCCATAAAAAGGTATTTTATATTAGTAAGGCTGTTTAAACCTTGAAGATCAGAATAACTTCTTATCTGTACCTGTGCAGTCATACCTACATGGTGAGCTCTTTCAACACCCTGTACCATTAAAAAAAAAAACAGAGGAAGGCATCTCCAACCAAAGCTGTCTACCAATACCAAAACTCTGTTTAAACAGTGACTTGCCATGGAGATCATGGAGAAGTTTACTCAACTAAGAGAAATGCAAACCATGACCCTTCTTAAGCAGAACTCTTGATGAACTCACAGCTGTATGACAGTGACACTCACAGGGATTTGTCTCCCTCGGTCACAGAGGTGAGGCAGAACATTCTACTTTGACAAAGTTCAGCTACTCCTATGCACACGAAGATTGTGAGTTTACAAACTATAATGCATCATTTCAGCACCTTACAAAGAAAAGCTACATATATAAGTATACCAGTCCCAGGCATGTGCCTTCCACTAAAGAGTTTTGGTGGGATTAATAAATTAATAAATGTACTTATCATTTCAGCTTACTGCCACCTTCTGGAATCATGTTTTACAAAGATTTCTGAACTTGACTCAGGTCAGTGTGTTGGACTAGTTAAAAAAAAAAAAAAACAAACAACAAACAAAAACCCACACACCCACCTGACTGTATTTTAAACAGAATGTGTTGTTTTTATTCTGCTTCTCTTCCTAACATCAGCTGTTTTCTATTACAGACAGTGACTCATAAAGATAATTATACGAGATTAATCAGCCCACTAAAAATATGCACCACTACTCTGAAATTGTGTGAAGTTTATTAAGAACTTCTCCAGTCTGTCTTCATTAATATACAGTGTTTACATACAAAACACTTCAATAATTTTATACTTAGGAGATGTTTGTATTGAAGTATGCATTCACAGTTACTACTTAGCAATTACTTGTATATTAAGGTTTTTTTCAATCACCGTGTTTTTCAGGGCTTCCTCACTACATCTTTAAGGATTTATTAGTAAGATAATTACTGATATTTTAAGTAACAGTTTTTGCAACACTGATTTAAATGATAATAGATTATTAAAGCCTTTCTATAAATACATTACAGAATAATTTATACTGAAACAGTCTTACAAAGATCAGCTAATCCAACCAGCCTTCAACTCAAAGCAAATCAAACTGCCTGTGACATGATCCAGTCAAGACCTAAATACCTACAGAGATAGATTCTCCCTGTCTCTTCTAGGCATCCACCCCTTCTAATATATCACTACTTTAAAGATGAAAAATGTTGTCCTTGGGTGCAATGAGAGTTTTTGATGATGTAACATGTCTCTATTGCCTCTTGTCCTATAAACTGAACATGTCTGAAAAGAGGTTGACTCTTTAATTCCTCTCCTTGTTTCCTCATTTGACTACTTGAAGACATGATCTCCTGTAGTCATCTCTTCTCAAGACAGACTGGACCCAGTTCTCAGCCTCTCTGTTAGCTCTCCATTGGACTTGATCCAGTACAGCAACATCTTACCTGTAGCTGGGACCTTGGAACAGGACTCATAAACATGATACCCAACGTCAAAACTTACCTTGACAGGGAGCATGTGCTTTGTCTCATACAAAGAACGGCAGATTTTCAAAATTTCATTTCCTGTCTTCTCCTTTTCCTCAGGTGGGCACCTCTGCAGCATAAAAGTTCCCAGTTTCACCCAAGGATTATCATCTATGCATGATCTGCCCAGTGAAAAAAGAGATGTATATAGAATATAAATATACATATACTGTTTTCTGTAAGCTGTTTCTCGTGTGCGACTTAAAAGCACAACTACATGAAAGAAAAATGAAAGTTTTGAGACAAGTCACTGTCCATAATGCCATCACTCTTTCAATACAACAAAGAAATTTACACTACATGGAATTATGACATGCGTACGGCAAACCCTGAGGATTTAGACACCAGATAAAGACTGATCAAATTGGAATAGCACAGGATCTTCTCCTGGATTTACACCAGCTGATTTCCCAAGCAGAGTGGTATCAAGGGAGGGGTGACAGGAATCCAGAATTCCTAATTTTGTTTGCTTTGATCACATTGTAACAGCTTCTGTTCTCAAGTATCTGTCTCTTGCTTCTGGGAGGAAAATATATAGCTAGATTCACATTTTAATTTTCAGGTCCAATGAGTATAAACAACAATAAACTTTTCTCCACAGCCCATCCAAAAAGGGTAAGGAAGTGAAGTTACATGCATCTGAACTCTGCTAGTAGATATGGATACAGCTACATTTGTTTTACATATTTAAAATGTTCTTTTAATTCCTCACAGAGCCTCATGCTATGTCACCATTAAAGAATCAGACATCAACAGATGGCAGACAGCAGATACAAGTAAATTTCATCATGCAGGATAGCAAATGCAGTGTTTACTGTGAAGTTTTTTTTTCTGTTGCTGCAACATTTTTACATTTTTTCACCTATAGCCATTATTTGGTAGCTTGTGGAGACATTTTGGATACTTTTGTCAGGAATAGGTGCACTGGCTAGGAGTGGATGTAATGACAGAAATGCGTAACAGACCACTTTTAACTGATAGCACAAAGCACAACACTGGAACACACCTACACTGCCATTTTTCTGATGTAAATTAAGTTGATGCATTTCAATTCCCACCTACAGTGGGCTAAAAGCATGCACAATTACAGCTTACATAATGATTGTATTAAGCCACAATAACAAAAACTCTATGTGCATCTGTGCATAAACTTAAGAAGGCACAAGAGGCATTTTAAAAATCACCCCATCAATTTCTCTGGTCAGTAATCAGCATCCCAAAGACATGGTAAACTTTCCACTTTAGCTTAAAAAACAAACAAACAAACAAACAAACAAAAAAACCCCACAAAAAAACTCACAGCATAGGACCGAAAGTGGCAGTTTAGTATTATAATTTAGTGAAAATTAAGATACTCATTTAGTACATGTGACAAGAAGCAGTAAAGTGCTGTCAAAGTGCTGCTTTTCCAAGTTATGATTTTGCAGCAATTGTTAAAGCAACACATTAATATAACTGTAAATGGAGTCTGTTAAGAGAGTCTGTTGGATTGACATACCAAGTGTCTGACAGCTCTGGAGAGGACAACCACCAATATCTACAGTTTCACACATAAAAGCTCTCTCCTGCTCATTGTCCACTTTCAAAAGTACACACTGTAAACAAGTAAAAGCAGCCCCACACGCAACTGTCATTACAGTCCAACACAAAAACCAGACAGAGGAGCTAGGAGTGGGAAACTCTGAATGCAAATTAAATAGAAGTCATTGTCTTTCTTCCTTCTGACAACTTAATTGAGCCTTTCCATCAGTCACAGTCACTGAGCACAGAGCTATCAGAAGTCTGGCTGGGAACAGCAGAGCTCCTCCTCTCTGCTCCTTTCAATGTGATGGGTCTAACCCCAAGATTCCAGATTATTCAACAAACACAACATGAGACACTGAATATGTGAATCCCCTGTCAGGGCAGGAGAAGGAAAACATCCCTGCAACTTCATCTTTGCCACTGGTTAAAGGGATAGCTCCTGATCTGTGATCCATTTCTTGCTTAGAGGAACAGAGTCAAAATTAATTCCCATTTTTTCCAATTTTCCAAATTCTATAGCTGCTGCCCCCAGAGCACATTAAGAAAATCTCTAAGAATTTTCCATTAGAAAAAGGAAACAAAAATCACACCACAAAACACAAAAACAAATGGAAAGATGCAAGGCCATGAAGCCTTGCCATATGCAAATTTATTTAAGTATCAGATTATGTAGCTTACATACATAAAGCATTACTCATCACAATTCCTTTTAACTATTTCAAATACTCCTGTGCCCTATTAACAACTATCTGCTATCTCTAATTAAAACCAAAATTAAGTTACCAAAATCTGATACCTACAGGCAAAATTCAGCATTCTTCTCTCCTGAATTTTACTTTAGAAACTGTGATCGTAAAAATTATTTCTCATAATGAAAAAAGCAATTACTTCAAAACCACAGCAGAAACACTTTAATTTTTTTTTCCCAAAGCCAAGAGGAAAAATAAGATTAAGACTAAAAAAAGTGAACTAAAGTACTCAGTCTCTAACACTGGGGTTATTTCAGCTCCAAAACACCTTATCAATATTTATAATAAATATAAAAAATGCCTTTTGAATGTAGGCAGCAAGTTCCAAAGGACTGCAGAGCTTCAGGTACTGTCAATAATTTTTTTTAAGAAACACCTTTATGAAATGTTTAAAATGACATCTGACTGTGAGCCATCTGGGTGGAGAAGCATGCATGCATAACAAGGGTAAGAAAATAAAATTTTAAGAAGTGTAAGGCTTTGAATGCTGACTGAAACAACCAAGCTACTCCTCTGTTTTCTCACAGTAAACACAGCATATTATGACAAGAAGAGAATCATACTTGTGATAATAAGTATTATTTTAGCTGGAGTGTTGTAGAAAACAAGAACTCAAAAAAACATTAAGTATGGACTTACTAACATAGAGGTTACAAAAATTAAAAACCTACCAAACGTTAGTTGTTTTATTTTTCCTTCCTTTTAAACCTTTACAGAATGTAAATTGTGTTTTCCACCTTTATATTCAATTCTAAGTATCAGATATTTACTGCAAGATTGAAAACCTAAATTCTAAGTATTCACATGACTCACACTTAAAGTCCCCAGTTCCTGTAGGGATTGTTACATTGGCTGGAAACAATAAGCAATAATGACCCTTCTTCTGAAGGAGAGGAAAAGAAAAGAAGAGTAAAGAGTAAACAAACATGTTAATACATACAGTTTTAAATTCCTCTTTGCTCGAAAATTTGTTAATACAAGTTGGTTTAAAATGAAATTGTTGAAAATACCACTTACAAAACAGCTCCTGTTCTTTACTCCCAACCATTCTAAAGATAGGCTTTTCAGGAACACACATACACATACACACATAAACCCCTAGGCTGCTAAGCATAGCTGAATGTTGTTAACGTGGAATTATGGAGCAGGGGAGAAGAGGGAAGAATTGTGACTGTGTAATTGTATAGGAGCCATAATAACTGCTTTAGACTCTAAAAGAGTTATGATACAGGTGACCTAAGTATTTGCAGAAATTTTCACTTCCAAGATCACTAAGTCAAAGAGAAATACGATCCACATTTCGTTGTGATTACACCTTTTTTTCTTTCTATTCTTCACTTTAGGAAGTCAGATTGAAGGAACACAACACCAAGAGGTAGATATAATTATGTAATTTTTTTACATCCTCTGTAACAGAACAGTAGAAAAGAACTGGCCATATACAAGGGCTCTCCTTTCACAAACTCTTTCGTCTTTCTGTTCAACACAAAGAAAACAGATTTTTCTAATTGCAGCAGTATTTCACTTGACCTTTTGTTCTTTAAGTTTTGGTTTTTTGTTAAAGGTAACGTGTAGATTATAAAAAAACTGACAGTTACCACACACTGAGGCATCCAATTTTCCATTACAATCAAAACTGAAACTTAAAATGAAAGTTGAAACATTAATTTGTGACAGATCCCACAGCAGTCCTTGTAATTCTTAATGTACTGAAAGCAATTTTTGGCTTGTAAAACTGTCACTGAAGAATTTAGGTTAATGCTTATCCAGAAATTCCAAACAACGTGCAAGCTTGAAAAACCTTTACATATTACCTTGTAACCCACCAGTTCTCTACACGTACATAAGATAGTTTCTTTCCAGAAAAAGATAAACCTTAACTTTTCTGAAAAATCAATGCAGTGCCCAAGTTAAAATAGACTTTAATCAATACCCCTAAGTAATCCAAAATAAACACCACTTAATGACTCTAACCTAACTACTGTCAGACATGGCTACCCAAAAATTTATTAATATTACTGCTCTCTGAAATATATGTGATCCTTGCCTCTCCACACGAGTTTATTTGAATACTTGTATCCTAGAAATAATGAGCAGTTAAAAAATTTAGCTGCTGTATTCTATACTTTCAAATTTATTCAGAAAGTCACAGAAAAAAACCCAAAGAACTGAGAAAATACAATATAGTCTGGATGTTCCAAATTACTACTTCCAATTAATATCCACTTTGATGGGTACAATTCTGAAGTCTTACAATTATTTTGATCTTAAATTGGTTTAGATGCTTTATTCAGAGATGGAAATAAGAGGTTGTGGTCTAGACAAGAGAAGTGCCATTTCGTGGCACCATTACCCTCCCAGGCCTCCTGCAGACTGTCTGCCACATCCATCTGAACATCATCACCTCTCAGAGGCCTTTCTGCTAAGTGTAACTTTAAATACAAAGAACAGTCAGAACTTCCTATTCTTTTTTTATGGACTCTGTTTATACTGTTAAAAACAAGAGCAAAACACGTAGCTTGAAATTTAAGTAGATAGAACACTCTTCTGTGGAACAGTTCAGTCAATAAAATGTTTTTCTGCCTTACTCCATGACAGAGACTACATATGTGTATATCAAGGTTTTACAAGAAACTGACTGATTCAACCCTGCTTTAAATAAACCATTTATTCCCGCCAGTATGACCCTTTCCAAAGGATGCACTCCTACCAGCCATGTTTGAATTATTTGACTGAAAACAACATGATATCAACCAAGACTCTGAACTCTTTTCTTATACGGCTGTTTGAAGAAACACTCACCCATTGCTCCTGTCCATCGGCGGCCAAGCCTGAAGCAACAGGACCAAGTGCTGGAACTCAGACAGACTCTGACTGGACTCCAGAAGCTCCAGGAAGAGATGGTATCGTTTTTCTTCATTTTCAATATCTGTTATCTCTACCTGAAGGATACAAAAACCAAACTAACTAACTAAACCGGATTATTTTTTTACCCCCAGAAATCAATGATTCAAAAGCAATTGAAAAACTAATCTGTAAAGAACATCACTGTTCCAAAATAATGCAGGAAACACCTTGAACATAATTTTCCCAGAAACCCATTTTCTTATCTCTCATTTTCTACTACATGCAAATAAAATGGGAGAACACAGAAGACGTGGAATGACTTAGTGGACATTCCCAGAAAAATGTAAAGTCACACAAGCACATTCTTTTTTCAGTTCAGAGGATCAGATCTCTGTCTTCTTCTAACAAAAAATCCTTAAATTTGTTTTTCACGATGTACAGAACTATACACACACATTTTCAAAGAATGGCTACGTCCAGTGCTTTCCTAATATGTACTACTCTCCCTCACCCATGAAAATTCAATAGTTCGATCTGAATTTACAGGACCTCATCTTTTCTCACCTAGAAAAGAGCCTTGAAAGATGCTTCTCAACTAATCTTCCCACCAAAGAATGCTTGATATCAAGTAATACAGTATTTCTCTGCACAGGTGTTTGAACCTAAGAAAAACAAAATCCCACTGCCCTATCAGCTCCTAGACAATTCTCTCTTGGGACAAGTGCCTATCTCTGTTGCAAACCTGCAGCTTTTGCCTGGACTTGAATTCACTCCAGTTGATGACAGGTTCTTTAAAAAATAATTGCTGCCTGCAGTTTCACGGTAAAAATATGCAAGGTAAAAGGTCCGACTGTCGAAGGAAGGTTGCTGTAAATGAGAACCAACTTGCTACTAAATGAGAAGTAACTGCTGTTTTAAAGTTTGGATATCACACCAGGAGGGCTCTCACAAATGGAATAGCAATTTGCTGCCTACCTGAGAGACACAAATTTTTAGAGTTCAACACTTATTTGTTACAATAACAAAGCAATTCCATCTGTACTATTACACAGTCTAATGCTGAACTTTCTTCCAGAGTCCGGAAACTTTCGGAATATCAAACACTTCAGTTTCATCTTATAATTCTGCTGAAGATACACAGCATTAAATGTTAACTTTTCTGTTCTAAGTAGTTCTAAGACATCAAATGTGGACAAAGTTTTCCTTAGTTCTACAGCTACTCTGAAAGATTAAAGATCGCATCCCAATCTCTTCAAAGTGGCTCTGATACATCAAGGGCAAATTTTCAAAAGAGGCTGGAAAACAAACATTACTGATGCATTTATTGAGTTGTCTACATAATCTGTGACTTTAAAATATTTAGAGTTGAAAAACTGTTTTCTTCTGTCTCCAGAGTCTATCTGAAAGAACCATACATTTCAGATAGTGAAAAATGTTTCCTAGATCTGTCCACTTGAAATATTTTTCTTTACTGCAAATGTCACATAGCAGACATCAGTTACCCACTTGTAATATATATACTTGATAATATATAATAATACTATATATTGAAATGACAAGGTTGAAAAGATAATGGAGATAAACAAGAAAGGAAAAAAGGGATAGAACATGTTAGCCGCTAAGGTTCCAAAAAATTTACCGTCTTAGCAAGTTAAGTACTAGCTAGACAACAGAAGCTCTCACACTGCTTACCCATCCCCAAACCACTTTCTCAGCAAAGTAGCTCTTTATATACTGAAACCAAGTACATACCATTCTGGATGGCCCACTGAGTACATTTTACTTCACCAACAGCACATTACTTCAGAACACAGACTAAATGTTAAGATCTTTCTAGTGAGAACCATAAAAATGGGAATAAATGGCAAAGACAGTATCAACACATGAGAGAAGCTGTCAGAGAAGGTCCCCTACTAGTACGAGAGGGTAGATCAGACATCCTACACAACGTGAACTGAATTCCATGAATTCTGCCTAATAATGCATCTTTACAGACTTTTTGGTTTTCATTTTTAAGAGCTTAATTAATCTAACGCCATAATTTTGTGTTTTGGACTGCTGGACTGTTGCAACATGATTGCTCATGACAGAACACATGCTCATTCAACTGAAGTCAATCAGAAGAATTACCTTTCAATTCTAAAATGACAGAGCATTTCTGCAGCATTTCCCTCTACAATGGCATTTTTTCAAGTCACCTATGTTTCTCAATAAGAGTAATAAAAATTAAGGGAACTTTCTATGATGTTAATGATTTGTGGTTTTTAAGACGACTAGAGAAAAGTCACTCTTTAGATGACATTTTCGATGCATGTCACTTCCCTTTAACGTGAAACAAGAGAGATATCAGTGATAGTTCCTTGCTAGAAGGAAGCAATACAGGAAACAGCACGTAGGAATGAGGTTTGAATTTATATTTACTATGTGTGTGTATATACATACATACATGTATCTGGACAGACAGATGGATCAATAGAAAACACACAGAGAGAACTTAAGTTTTGCTCTGTATTACAGTCTTGGCTTTCTGAGTCTGAGGGACAGCACAGTGAGGAAGCAGGCACCTCCCACAGCAGAAACAGAGCAGGCTCTGTGTAAAATGTAGAAATTTCACTTTCACAAAGTGAAAGCTAGCCGAGTTGCTGTGGTTAGTCAAGTCTGTTGTTTTGTTGTAATAACAGATTTTTAAAAATCCACTTTTAATTGAACACTCTCTTTATAGCCATTTTGGACGATCTATCCAGGTGACTCTTAATGTTGTAACATAGGATATTGGGACAATATCACTCTATTTCCCCTTCTTTCTTATTAAAAAACAAAACCCCAAAACATCTTTCTAAACCACTCCAAAGTTAATCATGCCAAGATAACCCACCATGAACAGCTCGGAGCCCTCTTAACACAGGTACCTGTAAAGAACCTGTCAATAAACAGAATAATGAGGCCCACAGCCAGGCATGAACTTCAGATGACCCCAAAGAATTAGGAAACACAAATGGAAAAAAAAATCAAACCACAAAACAACAAGAGCAAGGAAAAGGAAAGCAAGGGCTTTCAGTTTTAACAACAGATTTGCTCAATTCTGACTTGATTGTCCTCAGTTTCAGGCAGTCTCTTTGGCAGTAGAACACAGCTGGCATCATGTTTCTCATTAAAGGGCTGTGCAAATATTTACCACAATGGGAAAGTCAATTAGGGGAATTAATTGCAGAAATTATACTCATGATAGATTATAAAGCAAAATACAAATTAAGTAAAGGCAAACCTTATGTTAAACTGTTAAAACACACAATTTCATTATTGAGGGACTACATATGTTCAGAATCAATATACAAACATCTGCATATGTTAATGGTTCCTTCAAAAAATCATACAGGAAATTCACAAAGCAAAATACTGGCTACACAAACAGCATGAGCTTGTCATAGTCTACGAGAGGTTCAGTGTTGAATTAAAAACTCTGTGCACTTAAAATTTCTTCTCAAATAAATCCAACTTTTCTGCCTCATGATCAAATCTTTTGGACTTACCTTAAATCTTATGAGACTCTTTCCTCACAGATTAGATCCTATTAGATGCCCAAAAAATTGAAGGCACTCAGTTTATTGACTTTCAATGCACAAAGTTTTCATTCAAGTTGTTCTACAGATTTGTTATTGCTTCATACTCATCACCTGTGGTACAGATGAAGGAGTCCAAATATGAAAAGTTGCCTCACATGTTAGTTATGTAGATTCTGGAAACCTTAAGTTTTACAAAAACTGTAAGATTATGCACATGAAGAATGACTAAGTTAAATAAAACTGTGGAAGTCGTACATGACTGATACAAAAAAGCCTTTGCCATGACAGAGGAGTGAGATAATGTACCAAACTAAAACACTGCAGAATCACTGGTTTAGTTTGGTACATTATCTCACTCCTGAAATCAAAGTTAGTTTAAAACCAGTATTTACAGCAAATTTGGAATGTTGCTGTATCTGAACCTCATCCTTAAGTTATAAATATCCACTAATGTAATGGCCTCGTGATCCAAGAGGACAGACACATCTGATAGAGTTTTAAATGCTTTGCTGCTAAAGCTATTTAATTTGACAATCTGGTGCTGACTGACTTGGTTGATGAGAATGCCTTTTCTTTGAAAAAAAATGGAAATGCCAATAAAAAGATCCAGTCAATTCAGCCCTCTCCTTCCTCTGAGATAACAGAAAAATGCTATTTTTGTATGAGAATGGTGAGCAGGAAAACTAATGCAGACAGACTCCAACCTCCCTCTCTCCCCACTGGTATCCTGCAAATTCCATTTTTACTCTATGTTAGTGTGACAGAGCCACAGCTTTCATCAACGGATTTTGCTGACTACAAAGGAAATAAATGATAAGGATGTTTATAAATGAAACCAGAAAAATATTTTCACTATATTTGCTTGTTTATTGAGAAAAGCTATATCCATGCCTAAAAGCAACTCCCTGTCCTCAAGGCAGAAAAATTTGCTGTTACCAAGGAATGCAACCAAAAACTTACTGTTTAACATGATTATAAAATTAATTTTATTACATCTACCAGATGGTAAATGCAAGTATTTCAAATTGTGTTCATGTTTGACACTGCAGCATAAATTTGAATTAAAATGGCATTGAAAATAGAAACACTAAACAGGCATTTGACTGGTCTCTTATTGCTACAATAGACAATTGTTCTGCAATTTCTCAGAACTTCCTTGTAAAACACTGATTTTATGTATCTCCTCACCCCTCTGTCCAAGCTGTAGTGGTAGAGAATTTATCTGCGCTGCATCTCAAAATAATAGGCAGATGTGACATCAAAGATTTTATTCAGATTTGAGATAGGGAACACTGATACTAAAACTTCCTTCCACTCATTAGACAGGGCTTAACGTGCTTTAGAAACAACAACTAACAGGATTGGTAGCAATTTGACTGCATTCCTATAATTGCCATCTTCATGTGCTGTTCGTGGCTCAAAAATTCACCAGCCTTGCCCCAAGGAGTTCACAATCTATTTAAGTAAATCAGCAAAGAAAATACTGTCCTTCCTATACAACAGGCCAGTGTGGTTTGGTCACCTAAGAAAGCAGTCCTTCCACTTTCCATGTCAGGCTGTAATCTGTCATTCCCTGTTCTGCTGGTGTCTATGGAGCTACTGAAAGTCTGCACAAATGTAAGTTACTGAAACCTACTTCCAGTACAAGGCTGCAAAGTTAAATGCTTTTTAGAAAAAAAATATAAAATTACAAGTTAAATAGAAATTTTGAAGTCAATTATTTCCAATATGAAAACAAACATCAAAAATCAGTAAACATCCCCCCCCCCCCAAAAAAAAACCCCACACAATCTGCAACACTATATAACTGTTCCTGAACTTGCATAGCTACTGACTCTGTACATCTAAGATTAGGAGCTTTTAAAGGCTATTATTTATTTCATTCTCTTCAAACTGTTTCAAGATGTTAGAAATCCTATCAGCTTGGATGTTAAGACACATTATATACCAGTGAAACAATGCAAAACCACAAGAACATATTAAACATCTTGTTCAAGATTTTCACATGCCAGAGCAACAGAAAACCCTTTTTAAAGGCAAAACCACAAGTGCTATATACTCTGCACACACTACCAGCATTCCATTACTTCTAAACTAAGGTTATTTAAAAAAAAGATAAAATCCAAATTAAACAACTTGTAAATTGTGATTGAGGGGAAAATCCTCCAGGACCTAACAGGGTCAGGGTGGGGAGACTAATAACAGGCTTGGAAAAACAAACTACCGTATCATTCAGCCACTGCTCCACCAGCATATGGGCAAGGGCACACAGGATGGAGAAAGTCAAGGGCAAAGGAACCTGTCAGCTTTAAATAGGCTGTTTTCATCTTACTTTCTCCATCTACCCTAGTTCACATTTTGATAATTCTACTTTCAACCCATTCTGGTAAATGGAAATTTATGTGTAGTAAATCACAGCTGAGAGATGGCAACTTTTAAAAACCAGTTCCACTGGCCTCACAAAATACTCCTGTAAAATAACAGGATTTAGCTCTTGTTTAGTGAAAAAACACAACAGCTAAAACATGGTCCAGTTTGCGGCAGATTAAATTCCCTTGCCTGAAAGCAGCTTTTTTGTAGTTATGCTTATGGAGTTTTCCCAGCTAATGCAAAGCAAGTTTTATTAAGGAATAGTTACTTAAAAACAACAAAACCAACCAACAAAACCCCCAACCACATTCCAAGAACTGTGTCAGGGAGGTTTAGGCTGGATATTAGGAAAAGGTTCTCTGCAAGGAGGATGGCTGGGCACTGGAAGAGGCTCTCCACAGAAGTGCTCACAGCACAAGCCTGAGGGAGCTCAAGAAATGTTTGGTCAGTGCTCTCAGGCACAGGGACTCCTGGGGTGTCCTGTGGAGGGCCAGGAGCTGGACTCATTGTTCAGGGGCTGCTCTGACCTAGATTGAAAGCCACAAACACGGTCTGACAGACCAGAAGGAAGTGTCTGCTATAAAAACTACAATCTTAGAGCAATCAATTCGAAATTAAAACTGAAGTCAAGGGTTTTGCATGAACAAACTCAGTGTTCACAACCCGTGCCTTACATCCCAGAGGAGGAAGAACTCTGAAGTCAGGAGTTCTTGCACTTTCCCCAGAGTTGTGCTTCACATAATAAAACTATTATTGAATTCTGAGCACATATGCAAGCTTACTGCATGCAGAAACTAACGAGATGCACATAATAGAACAGGTAAAATCCTGCCCAAATTAAAGCCAGTGTACAAGATAAGCAACTTACGGGATTGAAGTTAAAAAAACAAATCAACAAGAAACCTACTGGTGATGAATCAAACTAAGGCTCAGCCACATGTTGAGTTCTTATAGAAATACCCAAGAACTTTTTTCTTCTGAAGTGATTTATATATTGTTTAATTCCTTATCTGCTTCATATGCAGCTCACTAAGAAATGCATATAGATTCAATAAACACAAATGTGTTGCCTAATGCATAAAAATGAATAACTTGTGCAGAAAATAAAATCTATTCATTTGTATTCTGCAGGAGACTATGTCCTAATCTGCAAGTACATTTCAGCACAGAGAAAACCTCTGAGGACTGTACACAGATATTGGTAGGGAGAATAAGGGCAAATAATGAACAAAAAAAGATGCATTTGAAAGACTCCTATAGCGAGCTAGATAGAACTGAAAGAGACAGGACTAACATAATTATTTAAATTGTATATTGACTAGGTGTGTGTTAATATATAAAAATTTGGATGCATATATGGTTGAAACTAACACCTGTGCCACATGAGAGACTCGCAGACACATTAAATATCTTCTGTGTATGCACCAACTACTAATCACTGTTTTGTAATTCAGAATTTATGTATTATATAAATACTCTAACATCGAGCAGAAACAGCATTAGAAGATAAGCCTAGAAATAACAAGATTTTAATCTTTAAGTATTTCTTTTAAGCTGTTACCTCAGAATCAGCCATTTCCTTCATACCATACACAAGTGGTTTTTAATTTTCTCTTCTAATCATCACTACCATCGAGCAGCAGTGCATCCACAAGCTCACAGTATTCACCTCTATGCATAACTGCTGTCTTGATAACCAAAGTCTGCAGCTCTTGCTAATAAAGAAAAATTATTTTAAAAACTGTTTACATGTAAGTGAAATGTTTTCAGAATTACTACTTCCAAAACATCTTCCTGCAAATAGGCAGGACTAGAAAAGTCAAAGATATATTTCTAAAAAGAAAGACTCCCACTAAACTAAGATACTGTCTTACAGGAACAAGAGGTTGTTGATGTCAACGCCAATGTTAAATAATATTTCACTATTACTCTTTCCAGTTAAAAAAAAGGAAAAATTTCTTCTTTGTTTATCCATATTTATGATCTAGGCAGGAGCAATTAAAATGGTTATCACAAAATTATTTAAGCTGTAGAAACTGAAATAAGTGAGTAGCTCTGTTGCAGCCATAAAAATAATCCGAATAGGACAGGCAGCACCTGTCACACCAAATGGCATTACAGAAGCCCTGCAGTTGGTGGTTTTCTTTTTGATTTGATGTAGCTGATGTCCTAGCAGTCACAGTCTTGACAGCTGGGTCCCTGGGTAACAATAGCAGCAATGTGGAAAAAGAACCCCTCACTCTCTCAATCAATATGAAATACCACAAACTCCTATAAAGTAAGAACTATTTTAAGAATATCTGAATGAGGTCCCTCAGATGATACAGAGTTTGCAGATCCTTAAATAAGAATTATCAACTAGCACAATGGCTGATGGAATAAGAAAACTCTTTGCAAAAAAAGACAGCATCTACTGTCACAGTTATTAATAAAAACATACTCATTTAAGATACTAACACAATGCCTAAAGAAAACCAGTTTTACAATCTACTTATATTTTCAAAGGGCTCCGAACAATGTTCATGACTAGAAACACTGAAGAGCATAATATACCAAGAGGAAGAAAACAAAAAAACATGTGAACAAAAAAAGCAGTTTATGACCAAATAGTAAAGGCAAAAAGTAGAATTTCTCATGCATTTATGGCTGCTTCCTTGTTTACATAAATTATGTTTTGGGGAGACTGCAAGCATGGAACAGACAAAAATACAGACAAATGACTGTCAAGGCTAGTTTATGTCAAAAAGAAACCTCCAATAGACTAAAAAAAAAAATCTACGGTAAGTAAACAACTCTATGATGGCAAATAAAATGTAACAATGGTAACACTACTGCATTTTAAAATATGCTAAATTAGTATAATCAAGTCAAAACAGTAACCTGAGCCTCACTGAATGAAATCCAGAGACCGCTGGTTGATGTACAGATGAAGTCAAGAGAGCAATCAAGGTGCTGGGATGCGTAACCATGGAGTGTTAATTTCCACAAGGACAGCATATTCACTTCTCCAATTACCTTTCTCAGAGGGTGTACTACATATCACAGTGGGCTCTGAGATAGAGAGGATACTTACAGAAAGAAAAAGCTGTGGAGGAGATGTAGTGACTGGAATTGGTTACTGAGAGTAAACAATACAATAAGGGGAAAAGTGTAGTGAATAGAGAATTTGATTTTCTGGATTTTAATATCCTAAAAAAACCATAGAACTTAACAAATCACATAAAAAGGTTGAGTCCTAGAAACACAGAATGCTTTGGGATGCAAGGGACCTTAGAAATCATCCAGTTCCAACACTCCTGCCATGGGCAGGGACACCTTCCACTAGGCCAGGTTGCTCAAAGCCCCTTCCAAAGTTGGCCTTAAAATACTCCCAGGAATGGGGCATCCACAACTTCTATGGACAACCTGTTCCAGTGCCTCACCACCCTCACAGTAAAGATTTTTTTTTTTCTACCACCTAGTTTAAACCTACTCGCTTCCAGTCTGAAGCCAAACCCCTTGTCCTGTCACTTCAGGCTCTTGTAAAAAGTCCTTCTCCATCTATTTTGGTGGCTCCTTCCAGGTGCTAGAAGGCCATATTTAGGTCATCCCAGAGCCTTCTCTTTTGCAGGCTGAATAATCCCAACTCTCTCAGCCTTTCCTCACAAGAGAGGTGCTCCCTCCCTTAAATCATTTTGGTGGCCTCCTCTGGACTCGCTCCAATAGACTGACAGCCCTCTGTGCTCATGGAGACTCCAGGGCTGGATAAGGCACTGGAGGTGGGGTCTCACCATAGCAGAGCAGAGCAGAGGGGCAGAAACTCCTCCGTCACCTGTTGCCCACACGGCTTTGGATGCAGCCCAGGGCACCTCTGCCTTTCTGGGCTGCAAGGGCACATGACTGGGTCCAGTCCCTCACCCACAGCACTCCCAAGTCCTTCTCAGTCAGGCTGCTCTGGATCTGTTCATCCCCCAGCTTGGACTGACACCAGGGGTTTCCCCAGTCCAGGCATAGCACCAGCACTTGGTCTTGTAGAAACTCATGAGATTCCCATGGGCCCACTTTTAGAGCTTGTCCAGGTCCCTCTGGATGGCATCCCTCCTTCACAAAGTTTCAGCATGTTTTGTCCTCAGCAATGCATGGTGTGTCCTAATGCTGAAAATTTAGCAAGGTATACCCAAGGCTGTATCACAGTTTATCCACTGATTTCTTTGAAATGTAATAACAGAAGTCTGATTATTTCGCTAATAAGCTCTTAATTTTTCTGAAACTGGGATCAAAACTGAGTATACACTGTTTCAACCATTCTGCACTTAATCCTTCATTACAAAAGACCTATGAGAGAAAGTGAATGATCCCTCATCAATCCACTCCAGAGCATTCTTATCTTCCTCTGAAGCAACTGCTACTGGTCACAGAGCACTGCAGTGCTCAGGGCTCAATTCAAAACTTGTGTGCACTCACGCTATGCTGCTTTTCTCTCCACTTTGTCTTATCTGCTATACTTGTGTAGTTAATGGAAAATATTTCATTTGCATCTAAACGTATTTAATAAATCATACACACTACAATTTATGTTCCCCGAAAAAAAAAATCACGTTTTCATATGGATAAATTGCATCCTCAAGGAATGGAAATTAGTGTTTTAAAATATTAATTAAAACTTAAATTAAAATTTTTAAGCCTAATTTTTATGCATTACCAGTAGGGAAACATTGTCTCTAGAATTATAAACAATATCATAAGAAATTTACTCAGAGTTGATAGGAACATAAATCTTTCTTCTAATTAAGCATTTTTCACAAATAAAAGATGGCTGAGAATAAAACAGATACAGCTCCTTCACTTTTGTTTTGCCAGATCAAGCTAAATACAGGTCATTGTTACCTGATAAATGTCTTCAGTGAAATGGCTTCTCATGTTTAAACCTCTGACATGAGAAAATGGGAAAAAGCTGAAAATCACTGGACATTGACATTCCCATTGAGACCATTCTGAAGGAACTAGTATGAAGAAACACCATTTTTCATTAACAGATTGTTCATTGCACATTTTTCATTAACAGGGAAAAGATGAACAAAGCAGCAATGGAGTCCTGACAGTCACCCCAAGTTCTCAGAAAGTCAATGCAGACATTACTAAGGTTGCTGAGACACAAGTTTGCATATGCCATACATCAACTGCCACAGAGGCAGGAAGGAAGGAAAATGTTTTGTGCACATCCCACACATACAATACCAATTAATCTGTCAATTTTTCAAAGCTAGACTTCAGAAAAAAAAATAAAAGAGAAGTGCCCAAAGTTACAATTTTAAATCCTTAATAGACATTCTTCCTAATTTTCAAAAACATTTAGCCCTCAGCAGCTCTCTATACCCCAAGATCATGAAAAAAACATAATATAACAATATGAGGGGGAAGGCTAAATGAGATTACCTTCTCTAAATGACAAAGCTATTTGCAGTTAAGTGGCATGCAAGTAGTAATTACATTTTTCATTTGCATAATAATGAAACAATCCTTTTAAGAAAAGGTGTGTCTTGTAGAAGCTTCACAATGAATAACTTTGTATATGAAAGTAAGCCTTGGTTTACTTCCAGAAGCTTTTCTTCTGCCACGGTAACTTCCTGGGTCAAACCCCAACTCATTTCTGTAACCCATGCCTTGTAACTAGTCACTGAGCTGAACAGCTAACTACACACACACACACACAGCCTGTTAGCTGACACTTCAGGCTTGTTAGACATTACTGAGTCATTACAGACTATATTTTTATATTATTTGAAAAGAAATGGATGTCCCATCTTAGATGAATAAAGATAAATTTTGATACCAACATTCTAAATTATGTCTTTCTTCCCCCTCCAACATTTTAATATAGAAAAAGTCAGTATTTTGACCCATATTTTTCATGCACCAGTTAACTAGAAAATTACAGAACCTGAAGAGCTCAGATAAAATTCATCAAGGGGATTAAAACAAGGCATGCCTCCTCCTCCTCCACAGCGTGGGATGCTACTGGAATGTGAATTAAAGACTCTCAAGCCTTTGGAAAATGAGGACCCCTGAATTTTTAATTTTGTTAACTAATCATTAGAGAACTGGAAATCACTGCATTTCTGAGTGTTTGATAGGTAGCTGCTTCCATAAAGTACATTTTCAATTTTGTAAGAGCTGGCTTGTTTCCCAGCACATTGATTTGTGGGACCACTACTTACAGCACCTAGAGCATAATTAAATATTAAGTCCCTCCTTGATGTATGCAAAGCCTGTCTAAGAGGATTAGTAGGCACACTGAGGGTGGCTTTCACACGTTTTCTGGTAATTGAACACTGCAATATCATTAAAATTATCTTTATTAAATAGAAATCCACATTCATACTTTATAATATCTGCTGTCCCTTTTTGTATGAAGGATTGGTATAGGAAAAGAGGGATCCCCTAAAAGCATGTAAGAAATGCCACGCAAGTAATAATACAACAATCTGGAAGCAAGATGATGAATACATTTTTGACCTATTTGCAATCTAAAGTTCATTAAAAAGCCCTGAAAACCAACAACCTCTAAACACATTCCTGTAAAATCTAAAACCAGCATTCAATCCACAGCTCCTTCCCTCCCCACTTATTTTAAATTTTTTTAAAAATTATTTTGCTGGATGAGAAAGGATGACTAAATTGATAAAGGTGTAGCGATACCACAGAAAGTGATGTCTACAGACAGACTGACATAGTTTGAAAGATGAGATTCCTCCTGTCTACTTCTTCATCCAGGATTACTCAGCAACCTGACTAAACTTTTAAGTTGCCCTTCAATACTCCCTCCTGTAAAAACAGGGTTGCATTTAAAGGTCTTTGTACCTGAAGCGTGAACTGGCACAGGAAAATTGTGTCCTAACCATAATGCCAAAGCTCATGTAGAAATCTCTCTCTTTGCTTTTCAGCAGCCATGTAAGCACTGAATTCTGCTTGCTCCACTAACATACCTGAAGGACTGGGAAATGCCTAGTTTTCAATATATTATTTTATTATTATATTCTCCTTGCTGGTTAATTCACAAAATATGCAAACTTAGTAAGACCTCAAACAAGGCCATCATTTGCTTTACTAATACCAGTTTGTAGACTAGCATTTGACATCACCTGACTAAAAGAGGAAAAAATTCCAAAATAAATACACCTAAGTCCACTTATTTATTTTCTTGGACATTTGTGAAGAACTTCGAATTTCAGTGACAGGTATCTAATGGACAGACCAACATGACTCTTCTGTCTAAGTAACACATTAGTTACCTGGCCCAAAATCTTGGAAGAAAAGAAAGGGTTCTTATCAACCACACTGACCTTGTGCTGACATGAAAATGAGAATAACTTTTAATATATTCCACTATGACTCTTATAATTGCACTCTGTAGCAGAAATTGGGGTGCATAAACAATGATTTTTATATATGTACATTTAAGCACTGCTTTCACTATTGTTAAGCATGAAAGCAGTTTCTACCCTTAGCTGAACAGTAAAAAGTATATACAGAGAAATCAGTATTACAGGGTTGTATACATATTTTCATATTATTTCTGAAAGGTTTGAGCTTACCTAGTGCACTTTTCAAGCATTTCATGTCTTCTTGTACTACCTGCTTACTCATCAGCAAAAGTGTGAAGCACTGAAGTGATCAGCAACTCTGTGATGAGTGGATGAACTGTTGCTCAGCCAGTACAAACTTCCATCCTCACAAAAAGAAAACCAGGTTTTCCTGCTTGAAATTAGGAGTATTCTAAAAATCCTTTCAGGAAACTAAAAGTAACTGATTAGATGGGGAGGCCTGAATAGACTGGAAGACTGAGCCAGCCACATATGCACAAGGTTTAACAGCTGTGCTGCACCTGGAACAGCACAGGTGGGGACAGCACAGCTGCAGCTGTTTCAGCTCTGCTGAGGGAGCCCTGGGGGTTCTGGTGGGCAGTGAGCTACACATAAGCCAGCAATGCATTCAATTAAGTCCTAAAATTTGGTTTTGTAACCAAATGGATGAGTGCTGCTTTTTGCAAAGTTATACATCTTGACTTACAAGATCATGGGAGAAAATAAAAGTTTGATAAATATTTAAAGTAAAATCACAAGTGTAATGAGTCTCATAAGGCTTCTGTCACATACAGATTCTTTTTCTGTCTTCTACAAACATGGCTGAAAGCTATTATCTGCCTGTATCTTTTTTTTAAGACATACTCTAGTGAATGTTTTATAACTGGAAATGATTTTGAATTGGAAAGCAGGTCACAGGCAACACAAATACTGACAAGGGATTAACTGAAGATGAAGACTCCAATCACAGACACCTGAATAGTAGTTGAGGAGTTAAATGCTGGTATTACTGTAAATACAAGAGAAAAAGTAATTTCCAAAGAAACCAAGAGATAAGTACTTTCTTTTCCTTTTAAGATTTTTATTAGGATTGTTCCCTTGGATGAATTTAGCACAGCAAGTCAAAACTGAGATATTGCTTTTGTTTTATATGAATATAAAGTAGGTTTGCTCACAGATTTTTTTTCGAACTATTAGAAATATTCTATTTTTGTTCTGTAAGGTCTTGGCATGGGGGCGGGCACTTAGAAAATTAACAGAAAGTAACTGCTTCTGAACAATTCTACATGCAGCAAGAGCTATTCACATGATTTCAAAACTGCTACACATTCATACAATAATATTTAAAGCTTCAAGAAAAAAAAGGGTCAGTGGCCAGTAATTACCATTTTAATTCTGAGTAAAATGTGACACCAAGTGGAAGATAAAGAGGGAAGGTAAAATTGACAGAAAAAAAATGGTCAGAAAAGAAAGGAAGTACAAAAACATCAGTCAATGTCTGACATAGAGGAAAATCACTAGTGTTCCATCAAGTTCAGTAGTATGTACTCCTGATCCTAAACAAAAATTAGAGAAGTCCTTTACCTTTATGTAACTTTTCAAAGAATCAGAATGTTTCAGAAACTTGGTTTAAAAAAAGGAAAGTAGGATTAGTCTCCAGACAACAGGATGCATCACAACCACATACTGCAGACCAGCATTTCATTATGTAATCCTCACCCATAAAACAGTTTAATGCTGTAATTTGCAGCAATCAATATTAATACCTTTGTTTCAGGCCAGCAAGCTCTGAGAACAGCCTGTGTCCTGAAGTATACAAGCAGCTTGCTATCCTCATCACTGAGATGGAAGGCTTGCTCCAGAATTTGCAATACCCTGATGCGAGGCTTCACTGCTAGGGAGTCATCACTGCAGAAAGGTCTCAACCATTCCAGAAGGTCATCTGAAGAGACTATTTTCTCCCTGTAATTAAACAACACTGTATTAAACAGTCCCAGGTAATAATCCTAATGAAAATACTACATGCATTTTTAAAACTTAACAAGCACATTCAGTATGTAAGAAATACTTAACACCAGAATATGGAAGATCTGTGTATAAGTATGTGAGGCTGCAGGGAAACCAGACCTTGTCAATCAGGAGCCCAAAGCTGTGTGGCATACAAACGTTTTTTGGACTTCAAATAACCTTGTAATACCACAGAAATCCATCTGTGCACTTAGATATTCTCTCACCAACTACCCTGGTACCATACAGTGGTGCTGGGTTTCAGCATCTGGAAATCCAAGCCTTTTCATGGGGTGAAGGCCAGACTGATGCCTGTACTACCACACTATCTGACTTTATGGAAAACCAGCTTGAATGCTTGCATTTTTAGTATGACACTTTTATCTTTGAATGCTTATTCATACTGTCACCCTGCACTCTTTTTCTTCCTTTAAAAGCCCTTTCTTTCCATTCCACACACACAAATTTGTAGCTCTAGCCCTACTTTTCTATTTTTTTTTCTGTACCATCTCTAGCCACCTTCATCACTCTAAGTTCTTAGGATGATAATGATTGTAATATGCCCAAAATCCCTAGAAACAAAAAAAGAGGGTCGGACCTTGTTGATTTTAAAAACTCTTAAGTATATAATTTGATTCAGAAAGTGAATTCTATCAAATACACTATAACTGTGGCAAAGCATTCACAGTTCACAGATCACCAGGAACTGACCAAGCAGTTCACAGCTGGAGACAGAATAATCTGTGCTATCCCTCAGAGGCTATAAACTAACAGGTACCAAATCAGCAAATGCTGTTTTAACTTTCAGTAGTATTTTAATTCAAGCAAACCTTTTTTTTAAAAAAACAGAAGCTGAGCAAAGGGCTCCTGGCGGAGTGTGATTTGTAACTAATGTTCCCTTATTTGTCTTAACAAGGCAGACAGCAAAGTAATATGAGACAGAAAATACCAAGTTAACCTGTCCTGCAGCTATGAAATAATGAACATTGACATGTGAGGTTTTCATATTACAAGGATTTCAATTTTACTTAGGCTTTATATTGTCTGAATGATGCTGTTAGCTCAGAACTCCAGCTGAATTAGACATGCCTTTGCTGAACAGGTGGCATTCAAACTGTAAATTAAAAGTGTGGGAATTAAAGGGACTTGACGGAATATATCAAGAGTTTGTAGAGCTTGCTCTTGAGGCTTACATATGTTTTCCTGAATAAAATATTTCTGTTTCGTAAATTGAGTAGCTGAGTTTTAAGGTAATAAATATTTAAAGGAATATAAACAATCTCGCAATCATAATTACTTTCACTCCAGCTTACTGTTTCAGCAGTTAAATGTTGATAAAGTATACAAATAGAAGACTCCAGAAAGCATATCTCAGAATAAAATAGTACTGACTTGTCCTCTATACCTTAGAATACTGCAAATTATATTTACTGCAAATTTTTACATCAATTGAGTCTACTTCAGTATCCAACACTGAACTCATTTAATTTCATTGCAGAAGCCTCAAAAAAATAGCATAACCGTTTTTGTGTGGTTACTAGAAAGTATGGGATCTTATTATCATTATCACACATGAATTCTTCATTTATACATCTTGGGGGGGAAAAGCTGATTTTTTTTTTTTTGTTTCTTCCTTTTCTCTGTAGGAAGTGAAAATGCAAATGTCAGTGAGATATGCAGGCCATTATGTGATCTGAAGTAAGGACATTCCCGAAAGAGGAGAAAAAATGTGGTGAAGCATCATATAGCATTTGGGAAATTATTTCTGCACTATACTTTACAAATATGGACAAACTTAGATATCTAAATTCAGATATTTGAAAATGAATCATTATAATTTACAATTTACCAACTAAATTGAAACAAAAGCAGTGACATGCTCCTGGTAGATATACAATCTGCAGTAGTCACAGCTGAAAAACCATTTTCTCATTTCACTATAATACACAGTTATCTAAATTTTAGGTTCAGTGCTTTCTTCCAAATGATAAAGTAAAGGCTTCTGTCAGGGTTCAGATTTCTAACATGAAAAATGATAGCCCGTTCCAGAATAAAGTCTTAGAAAATTAAGTGCAAACCCATTATATATATCCATGAAGAAAAATCATCCATATTCTGAGTTGTACCTTCAAAGATTTCATGAGAAGCATCTTTCAAAGTCTTACCCAGAGAATCCATACAGGAAGCTCTTACCCTTTTTCAACGCTTGCATGCACTGCAGAAATTATACCTTCAAGGATTTCAAGTGGATCTTTCTCTGTGGTAGATGAGTCACCATTTCCACTATTAAGGGGAGACAAAGTTACAATTAAAATGGTCCCTAATACTGTATCTCATTTTTTGCATTTGTAGGATTTATATGAATTGTTCAATAATGATAAGAATGTTCCATTTTTGCTTCTTAACTAGTACCTTTATGTCAGAGTAATGCAAAAAGAAACAAGAAAGAGTAGGAAAAAATACTAAAACTCTTAAATGAAACTTGAAAGGAAAACACAGTTAAAGTTTAGTGCTTCTAACAAAGATTAATTAGGTCAGCAGAATATTCACTTATAATCTCACTACCTTAAAGATCAGTATGAACTAAACAGACCTGAAGTTATACATAAATGTCACCATCCTTTCTGTCTGAATCCTCTTGCAGTATCTCTGTTGGTTTAAACTAGCTCAACTGTAACCTGAATCAGTAGTATCCTATCTGCAGATTTATCTGGGGTCACACCACCATGGAACAGCAGCCTCTGTGCACATGTGGAATAGAAAAATGTCCACCACTCCCATGTCTGATAATGTTTCAGTTAAAACACAGTTTTATTTTGCAGGTTAGAAGATTGTAAAAATTGGGTGAAGAAAGAAACAAACAAAAAACCCAAAGCCACCCTGGTAGGAAAGCAAGCTTTGCTCCTAACTCAGTGAAAATGACATTTTCAGCTAAGATTTTCCATTAATCAGACTCAGTGCTGAAAGATTTTGCCCTGGTACAACACACAGTGTCCTCCCATGGAAACCACTGCGGCGGCAGTGATGCCTGGATGAACAGGAAAAACAACAGCTTTGCCTGGATTAGTTTGTCAAAGCTGCATTCAGGAAAGAGAAAAAAGGCAAATAGTTACCGAGTTATCTGACTGCAGATCATTTGAAAAACTAGAGAAAACGTGTATTTTCCCTATAGTTCATCACCATATCAAAGCTCTTCTGATACTAAAAATGTCGGCCTCTTCCTGGATCTGCTCTTACCAAAAACAAACACATGCCCAGACTACTTTGACTGTTCTATCTAAAGCCAAAATACTACACAGCTGATAGTAACGTGCAAAAATTACTGTGATATTCCAAAATATTTTTGTCAAGAGTTAGAAAATATTTACAGTTTTGTCATTTATTACATCAGAAAGATAAATATATTTCCTGGACAGTGATTATATCATACAGCATAGACACCTAAATCTTTATAACAGTTAGTGTCTTCTTGCATTCAGAATTTTCATCTTTCCTATTTTTATCTTAGTAAGTGGCCAGCACTCCAGTGAACAACACTGGATTAAAAATCAATGTGAATCTATTCAGAACAGATTCAAGATGATTTGTTGCATGATGAAAATTTAGCATACTCATTTAATATTATTATGTTGCACTCCTGAAGTTTGAAATAGGAGTAGAAGGCTGTTACCATTGGACTTTTTCTCAAAAGATACTGTACATATGACTGATAAAAATGCTGTTCTTAGTACCAGTATTAGCATATGGTAGCTAAATAACTTTTTTATGAGTGAAGCTTGAATCTCAACATTTTTCTAAACATCTTCAAAGTATCTGGAAAGAGTCAAATTATAATTTATAGCACAGAATATATAGAAATATTCAGGGTTTTAAACTCTCAGAGACATGATATGTCTCCAAAATATAAAATCCATCATTACCAAAACACATAAAAAATTCATTCTCAGAAAGAAAAAAAAAAAAAAAAGAAAAAAAAATTACTTTCACGGAAAGTAGACATAACAGAACTGAACACTCTATTTAGGAAAAAAAAATACACCCTCAGAGCAGAAGTGTGGAAATGGTAAAAAGCAGACCAATATTCAAATAATCATTTTATGCAACTTGCTACATGCATTAGGAGATGGTTTCAATTTCCTTTAAAACATAAAAAGCTAAAAAAATTCATTACATATCCCAAGAGTGAAGACAGATATAAGGCACTTCATTAACGCTCTTTTTATAAGCCACTTGGGTAGTGATTTTTTTACAAGCCAGATTTAAATTTTCCAATTTTTTTTGTGCCCTTTTTTCAATTAAGTTCATAATAAAAACACATCTACAAACGGCATTAACATGGCATATCAAAAGGAATACTTGTAAAGCTTGCACACAAGAAGAGAATGAGTATTGAAACAGAAACAAACAGGACATTTGCAGCCCTTCAATACTTAAAGGAGGATTATAAGAAGAAATGGTGACAGATGAGAGAGTCAATTCCGACTATGTATAAGGAAGGAATTTTTTAAAGTGAGGCTGGTGAGACACTGGCACAGCTTGTTCAGAGCAGTGGTGGATGCCCTTTTGCTGGAAACATTCAAGGCCAGACTGGACAGGCTCTGAGTGAACTGATCTAGATGAAGATGTCCCTGCCCATTGTAGGGGGTGTTGCACAAGACAACCTTTAATAGTTCCTGCCAACCCAAACTATTATGTGCTTGTGCAGTGTACAGAAAGTGAGTTCTTACTGCTCTACTTGCACTTACTCATGTTTAGTGTACATGAACAACTACCATATCAAAGGAAACCGACCAGCAAACCTTGTATTTTGCGCATCCTCAATTTAGAGATCAGTTCTGGACAGGGCTAGGACCTTGCTCTTCAAAAAAACTTCATCAGAAATGAAAGTTGTTAGCACCTGTCACAAGCAGGCTCAAGCAGCTTCTCAAAATTACCCTAATACAAAACAAAACCAAACCCCCCAAACAAACAAAAAAGCCAAACAAACCCAACCCAAAACGGTTCAAAAGAAATGCATCTGCAAAATCTAATGGGCATTTCTGAAAATAAAAAATCATTGTTTCTGACAATACGTCTGTGAAGCTGATTTTCCAGAAAAACAGATGTATGAACATTTACAGGAAGCTTCAAGTTTGTCAGACACAGATGTCTTTTACTAAGCACAAGGAAAGGAGAAAAAAAGGTTAATCTAAGCAATAAGCTACAGTTATCTAGAATAAGGAAATATTTTAAAAATCTAGAAAGAGTGAAAGCTAGCAATTTTTTAAGCTTAATACTGCCTTTACTGCCTAATGGTTAGAGGAATTAAAGAGATGACAGCTTTTGAGACAAATAATCCTGTCAAGTTTCCACAGATTACTGCCTTGTTCTTTTCTTAATAATTAATGATTAAAAATAAGCAGCTACTAACAGAAACAAATATAATTAATGAAGGATTAGTCTTCCACACAGATTATATGCTATTTTATGCATGTTTTAAACAACAGAACATGATTTAGTGTTCACCTCAAAACTCCTAGGTATGAGCTTTCTGTAATTACACTGATAAAGGCTTATTTTGATTTCAGTTCAGTGTCAGAAAAAGTGACGCATATTTAATCACATTCCTCAAACAGAATAAAGTACAAAGAACGCTTGGAAGAATAAATTAACTTAATCTAAATTTTTTAACCTAATTACTGTATTCATTGAAAATACTCCAGGCTTTATTTTCCTCTTTCTGATTGTGCTTTGTCATATTCAAATATGAGGAAAATAAGGAAATAACAGGCTAATGGTGTTATCATTCAAAGCTAGGGATAAATGTCTTAATGGTAAACCATCATTTCCATCTAAAATACCAAAAAATCATTATATACAAGTTACAAAATTACTCTGTATTACCCCCGCTCAAATGAGATGAGGTAATCAAATTCTGACTTTTTTTCCCATTAATGTAACTACTCTTTCCAACAAAGCTGGATTTACCTTCTTCAGAAAACAGTGGGCATTAAACAAGGAACTCAACATTTCACCAAACCTTTCCTGCTCACTGCCTGGTGAATGCTTTCAAAATTACATTGAACACTACATCCCTGTGGACAGGTAAGAGAAGAACTCTAGGAGCAGCAGGTGAAGGAGACCATGAAGCCTTCAGAAGACAAACTGTCTTTCCTGACTGACCAACCATGGACATGCCTGCAGTCATGGATCACGGAATGCTTTCTATCTACCATGCCAGTGATCTTAGGCAAGGAATTAAATTGAGTCTTAGGTAAGACTCATCAGGAGACCACAGCTGCTAAAATATTTTGTTTTGTTTTCCACAAGTTCATGGTTTCTATTGAAGATGCAACTGATTTTTATTTATAGTAGTTGTTTCTACAGGCAAACAAGAAAGCGCACAATACGTAAATCATGTAAAATACGAAAATATGCTCTGCTGGAGAGTCTTACCCCTACCAATGCAAGAGTTTCTATTTTGAGTTTTGTGTACCAGAACTGGAGAGTTAAAGGAGACAATAGTTAGAGGGAGACAGTAGTTAAAAGAACTGGAGGACAATACTTCTCTTAAAATTGCAGTTTAATTCTTTACAAATTTACAAATTACAAAATCCTGAATTAGGCAAGTAACTATGTTATATTTAACAAAAAATCTGTTTCTGAGAAGGTATCGAAGTTGTTAAGACTGTCATATCATACACTGCTGTAAAATGAAGCCAAAAAGTAACTTCAGTTTTCATGGAAACTTCACTTTCTAGAAGGTTCTTCTGCAAGAATGACTATATATGCTAATAGCAAAAGATATTTTACTATGTTTGAAGGGTGGTTGTAATTAATGCGACTGAAAGAAAGAATGTGTATTTTCAGTCACAGAAGTGGAGGACTGTTGTTTAATTATCAGGCAAATCACTGACACTACCCTAATTTTTCACATCCATATAGGCCTCCTTCACTTGTGTTTGCAATACCTTAATTACATTCCTTGTCACCACAACTATAGAAAATCCAAGTTCAGAGTCATAGCCTTCCAACAGCTATTCTGAAGGTTAATTATCAAAGAAGGAATTTTCCAACAAAATCTCTTTCAAAACTACTGTATAAAATAACCACACTGTGTAACATATCAAAGCTCCAGTAAATAAACCTAAAAAAAGTATTCCCTTGAAATGTTGCATTTATCAAGTAAAAGTTTGCTTTCCCAGCTACACAGGCAAGACTACTTCTTTAATTTAATTTCTAATAATTAGAAATGCAAGTATTGAAAAAATGCTGTAATTTGTGTTGTACCTTGAAAAGCGAACATCTGATCATAGGACAGAAATTAATCCAATTTTATTCACAACAACAAAAGGAATACCAGCAGGCTTAAGAGATGTCACGTAACAATCTTTCTTTTAATTCCTCCCTATATTCAGATTATAGGTAGTACTTTATAATATTAACCCTTTCTGAATTTCATCATAGGGAGGGTATTATCTCAAGTATTTCCCATTTTAGCTGATGCTGGGTTTTCACTTCATGCTCTTTATCATTGTAGTAGATAAACTTTCCATAGTTCAGAATGGTATGAAATTATCTTTCTCTTCTTTTCCCAAAAAATGCAGCAGAGTGGGAGTGGAACATTTCTACTGACCACATAAGGTCACAACACACACCAAACCATCTTAATTGAAACTTACAAGTAATTTGCCCACCCACTACAGTTTTCTCTATGAGACAGTCATTCCCCTCTTTCCAGCCAAGTGTTGCATAGGAGTTACTGGAGACAGTCACTGTCCCAGAACTTTAAATCAACTTGCAGCCATCCCAGCCTTGCAATGCATATAAAGAACAAGTAATTCAGTTCACAGAAATGTGTTGATAAGAAGCAGAGTGGAAAGGAGAATTTTGATAGGTTTCTCACATTCTGCATGTTAATGAGACTCATTATAGTCAAAATAACTGGACTTTGTGAGCTTTGTATCCAGATACATCACACTGCTAGTCAGAAACAGCAGGACAGTTATTATCTAAAGCTAAATTATTCTTCTTTAAATGGACAAACCCAGACAAGAAAGACTATTACTTATGTTGCTGTGCAAAAGCTCTATCATCACTGAGGATGCTGTGAACACTCTTTAACTGAGTGACAGGAGAAATCAATTTTCTGCCAAAGAGGACTGCAAACAATTTGACAGGCTGCCTTCTTTTCATCTGTGGCACTTCAATCTGCTGTAATATATACATACATGCTGAAGAAAAAGTAGAGTCATAGCAAACTTTCCATGCTAGACTTCTTTTCCAATTCCTTCTGTATGCATTCAGATCATCCTGCCCATATAATTTTTCGGCATGCAGAACAACAGGATAAATTCTCAAAGTTTTATTTCTCTAAACTGGTCTTAGAAGTGCTAAAAAGTGTTTACCAGACATCTAAGAGCTGAATACTCTTTCATACTTGTATGTATGCATGTATACATCTCTTTGAAACAGAAATACTTCAGAAGAGAGTTTTGCATGAGTAGTTAAATGAGAAGTACCTGTTCAATTTAAAATGGATGATATAAAATTATCCTCCCTGCTTCCCTGCACTCTCTTAAAAAAATGAGGGGGAATAAAATATTTCTAATGAACCAAACCAACCAGCACAAAAAAAATCCAGCTCCCAGAAATGGCTCAGCTAGTTTTTCCATAGATGGAAATTGTATGACTTCTGGTAGGACACACTGTTGTAGCAGAAGCTATTACTGGGCCTCTGCTGCCCAAATGCCTGCATGAGTTACCATTTCCAATAAACATGCCTTTTAACTCTGTTTAAGAACGAAGAATTATGTGCTGCTGTAAATGTTACAAATATTCCCAAGGGCACATACACATAATGGAGCAATGCTGTAAAGCCAATGCTTTTAACTAAACAGCACCTGTAAGCTCTGTCTTACTTTGTTCAAATTGCTCAGGCTTCCCCAACTCATAAAAATATAGTATGAAATTATAGGTAAACAATAACATAATCAAAAAACTTTCCTGTTACTGCAAAATCCAGACGTTAAAAGCAAACAAGTATTCACTGCAAATAAACAAAAAAACCAACCAACCAAAAACCACA
Source organism: Passer domesticus (assembly GCF_036417665.1). Lineage (NCBI taxonomy): Eukaryota > Metazoa > Chordata > Aves > Passeriformes > Passeridae > Passer > Passer domesticus. Next base: position 13,002,064 of record NC_087476.1, on the reverse strand, counting down.
AAAAACCAACACAACCATCTAAAAAAACACCTCCCAAAAATCCAGAAGAAATATTTTTGTGCTTAATTAAGGAGGTGTGCTTACCTTAATAGACCTACAATTTTTTTGATAGCACATTGGACAATATCCTGGGGAGAAAGGCCTAGATCTCCAACAGCCACTTGTAACAACTGCCTCACCATGTCCAGGGGCTGACCATCCATACACATGGCTACTGCTTGCTCATGGATTTTTTCTTTCTCCGACCTTGACAGATCATATAAATAGCCATACTTCTGTAGTGTATCCTGTGAACAGACAGTTTTTGGAACACTAATCAGTGTACTTCTTATTTACAGGGCTGTATCAGTCTTCCTTTCTGCTAGGAATTAACACATACCAAGGGAAAAAAAAAAGATTGATGGAACTGAATTTTCAAAACCCAGGTCAACAAAAGCAAAGGTAGAAAACATTAATAAAATATGACAGAAGATTGATGTCTATCACTGCTAGTGATAGACATCATGGTAACACTCAAAGCAAGCACTTGATCAGTAATCATTACCTGTTTGCTGCTTTTCAAATAAGTGATGAAACTGTGAGTGAGTGTTTCCAGATGAGCAAGAGATTGTTGCAAATGATTCAGTGTTTCTTCATAAGCAGCAGATGGGCTTTCAGCATCTTTCATGTCATTATCTGAAGTTTTTTTTCTTGATTTCTCAGAAAGATGTTTGACTGCCTTAATAGCCTTCTTAGTCACTTCTATCCTGGCTTCAACTGGCAGCTGAAAAAGATTGCTCAATTATTTATTCATTCATTACCTCTACACTACTATTTGTATTACAGCAGTGCCAAGAGGTCAGGTGGCTCCACAACACAGCATAAAACTAAATGAAGTATTTAATGGGAAACAACTTTGTTTCTGACTTGTCATTTATTAAAATGATCAGTATTCCTTTTCTTTCCTCTGCTGTCCTTCTTTTTACTGACTCATGTTCATTTTAAACCATATGAACTTCTTTTCCTAATTATATTAATTATTTTTGTAGACTGCCACCTTATAATCTTTGATTTTTAATTCTTCACTGAGAGATGTCTGAGAGTTGCTTTACAAGACCGACTGACAACTCACCTAAGATCAGTTTTGTCCTGTTTAGACCACTGTTTAAAATATAAGACCATAAGACCATAACCAGGAGCAAAAACCCCATAAGGAGAAATTTTAAATCAATCTATTTAAAGACCAAGTAACAGCAGCTATACAGTAGTTTTAAACACCTGTACAACCAGCTGTATCTAGGCATTAAACTGAAATAAAGTCTGGCTTTCCTGTTTGGGAAAAGACCCAGCTTGGGCTGAAAGACCAAAACAAAGTCTGAAGTATGATTTTAGACATTAATGTATAATTTTCTCATTTGTAGTAACTTCAAGTACCATTTTAACAATGCTTGCAGTATACTTTCCAATGGATGGGAGTGTCCTCTGCCTGAACTCTAAACCCAAAGCATGAGGTACTTTTAACATCAGGTGTTTTAGTTACTGGAATACTGAAAGAAGACACAAACAATTCCAACTTTCAAGTTGAAATACACAATGAATAGAGAAAAAAAGCCTGAATCTGTATGACACAGTGAATAGGAAATAAGATGAATTATCATAAAAGAGGGGAAATAAACTGCTACAGCATTATTCATACAAAGTCCAAGAGATGTTTACAGCATGAATTAAACTAGCTACTTCTAAAGCCATAAAAAGTTTGATAAGGATTATTTAGTGGAAAGTTTTACAGTTTTCATACTTTCCCTTCCCTCCCCTAGATAAAAAGTCACAAGGGAAAGATCTGTAGTTCACTCCTGGTTTTTTGTGCTGTTACTGTGAACCAAACTAATGGTCTACTGGATATTTTTAAGGATGAAAGCCAAATGAGTGGACATAATTGTCAGAGCTAAGAAAGTTTGACAGTTTTAACACAATATAAAGGGAATTTTACCATACAGTTTCAAATGCAACAGAGTTCCATTCCTACTCGAAGCAGTAACTGAGTATGCTACTGTGAACATAGCCTCAATATCAGGTTTTACTCTAAGCAAGGAAAAATTCATAGCCTCCACATCACATTAAAATCTAATAACCACAGCTGGATTTATAAATCCATTTTAAAAACATGATAAAAGAAGAAAACAGCGACATATTTCATTTTTTCCTCTTCTAGTGCACATTCTAATGTTCAAAATGCAATTAAGAGAGATACCAAAGACAAATAATTTAAGTATTTCATCTAACTTATATCCTAGACAACAGTGTCAATATACTGCCAGTTTAGAAGTCAAATTGCCATAAGCACATGTAGAACGAAGCATTAAGATTTTAAAAAAATGAAGAATGAAAATACAGCTTTTTAGCAAGCCTGTTTTAATTTTGCATTCACATTTGCATAGTCCCAAAATGCAGCACTACAAACATTTCTCTGGTTATTTTATTCCAAACCATGAATAGCTCTCTTCCATACTTCTAGTCTGCTTCAGTAATGAGATTTGGTATCAGAACCAGTGATAAAAATGTAGCTTAGGGGTTAGTTCAAGCTTTGTTTGCATGTGAAGTTAAGTTTTATATTTAAAAAGTTTTTACAGTTTAAGACGATTTTTAAATCTATAGGCTATAATGTGTAACAAAAAATCCTAAAAATCTCTTTTCAAATCAAAGACCATCACATACTATTTCACCTCAACAGATTTCACCCCTCAGGGTGAAAACTCATCTCATAAGCCTATTCTCCTCAGAGTATATAAGTACTTCTTAATAAAGTATATTATGAGTAACATTTACTTATATGTGAAGATGTTGACCCTGCTACTCTTGTTGTCAGTGATTAACATGCAAGTGTGAGATTATGGTAACAGCTCCACTCCTTCTAATGGCACAGGAACCCGAGATCTCAGCAAGAGTGAAACATAGAATGGATGGAACGAGCCACCAAAGGGCATCTGCTTAAACAGAGCCACCTAGAGCCTGTGGCCAAGGACCACATTCAGGTGGCTCTTAAACACCTCCAATGTGGGAGGACTCAACAACCCTTCTGTGCAACTGGTGTTCAATCACCCTCATAATGAAAAATGGGTTTTGATGTTCAGATGGAACAGCTGAGTGCAGTTCCTATATCTGTTGCCCAATCACAGAATCACAGAATGGCCTGGGTTGGAAGGGACCTTAGAGATCACCTAGTTCCAACCCCAGTGCGCTGGAGAGGGACACCTTCCACTAGACCAGACTGCTCAAAGCCCCACCCAACCTGGCCTTGAACACTTCCAGGGATGGGGCATCCACAGCTTCTCTGGGCAGACATTTTTCCTAATGTATAACCTTAACCTAAACCTACTCTCCAGTTGGAAGCCATTCCCTCTTTTCCTGTTGTCTGTCTCCATCTTTCCTGTGCGTTCCCTTCAGGTACTGGAAGGCCACAATTAGGTCACCCCAAAGCCTTCTCTTTTCCAGGCTGAACAATCCGAATTCTCTCAGTCTTTCCCCATAGGAGAGGTGCTCCATCCCTCAAATCTCACCCAACTCTTTGTTTGCTACCACTGAGCATGACATTAGATGGCACAGAACACACCTTTGGCCAGCCCAGGTCACCTGTCCTGGCTGTGTCCCTTAACCACTTTTTGCCTACCTGCAGCCTACTCAGGGCTGAGGTGCTGAGATAAAAATTAAGCCTTGACACGGTACAAGCAGTGCTCAGCAAGTCAAAATCCCAGTGGTATCAACACTGTTTCAGTTACAAACCCAAAGCACAGCCCCATTGAGGCTGCTATGATAAAAATTAACTTCATTTCTACTGGACCCTGTAAAATTCATCTGGAAAAAATTTAAGGAGCTAGTTAAAAAAAAAGAGTGAAGTTTCCTCCTACGCACTCTCGAAGCAGATTTAATTAAAATAACTCTATAAATGAAAGACACAAGAAAGTCCCTTGCACTGATACTAGAAAAAGAAGTACTGTCAATATCCACAAACAAAACAAGGTCAGGCAAGGCAAACCAACTGAACTGGAATGCAGTCATAAAATAAAGCCAAGTAATTCAAAAAGTAACATCTGAATGCAGTCATGCTGTGTAACAACATTTCTTGTACACCTTCAGGCAATGTCATGCCCTGTCTTTATCCTTAGTGTTTTATACAGCATTAAGTCAATCAGCCAGACAAAAGATAGTGAACAATATTCTGGGCTTTTTTTTTGACTGAGCTTTTTTTATACAGTTATTTTAAATAGCATTCAGTGTCTTTAAAGTCAAAAACATGATTCGGGTTCAAGTCCAGTGGTAACAGGCTTTCATTCCACATCTGTTTGGTATGTGGTCAAAATGTGGACATTGTATTCCTGCTAAAGGAAGCAAAAAGGAAAAGAAAATGGTCAAAACAGTACTACTGACTCAGAGAAAATAAGTCAATCTCTCAACTAAAATCATTAAGATGCAAGAAAAGTTCTTTTTAATATTTTAAATCAGAATTTGGTAAAGAAGGTATAAAAGATGCAATGTTAAACAAAAAATGTAATCAACTGTAGTCTGAAAGAATATGGCTGAATCTATGGAAGGCTGCAAGAGACTTCCTATGTAAGGAAAATTTCAGCTTCTCTTTCTCTACAGAATGCCTAACTAATGATACCATTGCTCTTCATTCTGCTTTTCCCATCTAAAGCTGTAGCCCTTTCCTCTTCTAATCAACATATTGTGCCAAGCTCCATTTGTAGTGTGTGTTCAATAACGAAAACACAGTGATTTAAAAATATTGTTTTCAGTTGTGTTTTTGTTGTGCTAGGCTTTTTTTTCCAGAGTACTGTTAATCAAAAAACCATCAGGGCAATGACCTATGAGCTCTACAACAGATGGTTCTTTGAAGATATAACCAACTCTCCAGCACAATGAACAAAATGCTGGCAATGAAGGAATTAAAAAACAAAAAGAAACACGCAAACTATCTATCTAAAATGCTTCACAAAGATAACAGAAACACGAACAAATGGGAAATCATCATGGTAAGAAGCTGATATGATCATTGCTATAATTAAGAAACTATGACATCAGTATTATTTAAAAGCAAACAGAGCTGCTGGGAAAAAAGATGACAGATTCAAAATGCATGCAAAAATATAAGCAGTCATTCCAATGAATATTTGAAATATGTCCCATTTAGGAAGAAATCTGTTCCATACACTCAAATAGCCTATTCTTAACATTACAGAGACTGAATGATTTTTATTTAGTCAGAAAGACTTAAATAGTTATACAGAGTTAAAAGTGTATGAGTAGAAGTGCCACAAGCAGGAACCTTCTCAAGTGATCTCCTGTGGTCAAGGGATCAATAATTCAGCCCTTCAATGTGTGAGGAAGGTGCAGACAAAGCCTTGAGCTCCTTGCCTGTTTCATTTACCAAAAAAAAAAAAAAATGCATCAATCTGTACCTTCTTCAACTAGATTAACCATGTTACTTTATGTCTGTGGTTTACTGAAATCCCACTGTGATGCATGTCTGGTCAAACAGTTCCCACCACACAGTCTGACCACTTCCTGAACCCTTAATGCCTGAGAACTGAATCTAATCATCTCATTTCTACTGATTGCAAGACACATGGGAGAAAAGGATCTCTGGCCTCTTAGAACTAGAAGTAACTAAAACCGTGTCACATCCTGAACTACAGTCAGTATAACAATGTTAGTTGTCTTTTCATAAATGCAAACAGCCACTTCTCCAAATTCAGACATTCTCTCAAATCCCTTTGCCCAGTCAAGCACGGCTCATTCAGTCACTGCTGGCCCAATTCATGAGAAAGCTAAAACACAGAGTTTGTGGAAAGGAACAGGTGAATAAAAGGGCCCCTGTCAAAACCCCTAACACTCCTGTCTTTGTCAGGAAGAACAAGGAGATGCAGAAGCCACCACTAAACCTCTGAGATTTCATTCCCTTTTGCATAATTACACATTCTGCTCCAAGTGACTCACAAGCAGAAGCAGCTGCCTATTGCTCTGCTGGTCCACCACTGCCTCTCCTTACTTCTACTGAAATACTGCAACAGCAGAGATATTTTGATATCTGTTTCCTAAGTTCCTATATGGTAACAACAGCAATGCTACCTCTGAAGTTGAACTCACGTAGCCTAACTCACACAGTGCTATGTAACCAATGTCCCATTACCTCTTAGTACTTGAGAAATTTCTCAATTGTTTCTGACCAAAAGGGGTTTTTGATGGAGATACTGTTCCACAAGAATACCAGTGGAGTGCACCTCATCATCTCCCTGGAACAGTCTCTCTCTCTCTCTTCTTTCCCACCTTCCCCTTCTGACATTTTGAAGGAGTGAGAGAGAGGTGTGAGGTTATCCAACATCTGTTTTTTGGGGTTTTTTTGCCAGTTCACCTCTCAACACTCCAAAAAAACCCACTTCACTATCTCATTGTAAGCTTCCTTTCAAATTTCCTCTGTGAGAGAAAACTCAATTGTCTCAGGACAGTACAGATTATTTCATGATAATGACCATGTTTTTTTGCATTTTCACTAAGTATTAGCACTTCCATACAGTAGTTAAATATGCACCTGCTGTGGGAGTAAGAAACTGATATAGCAAACTATCTGGCCACAAAACTAGACTGGGAAGAAAGTGCTGAATTAGAGGTTAAAAGAGTGAGCACATGACCACGGCAGCCTCAAAACACATAACATTTAAGTAACAGATGCAAGCCAAAAGGCTGCTTTTATGTATGAAGTGTTTTCCAGATGAAAGGCAGAGGAAAGAGACCTCAGAGATAAGTTTCCAGGCTCTACAATGATAATTTCTCATTGTACAGTTCTACTTGAGAACTCAACAGGATCCTGAGGCAAAATTAGTTGCAAGCTGTCAATCCCAAACCCAGTGGCACATCAGATGATTTGACCAACTGGTTCACGCACTTCTTGAGCATCTTTCACAGCCAAAAATCTAACAGGTCTCTACTACAAAATTCTGCCTGACCACAAACCACAATCATCTTGCCTTTAGTGTTTCTTTCATGCTATTCCTTCTCTCAACTCAAGAGGGTAGAGAAAATGTGTCAGAATGCTGAATAGAAACAAAGGAAAATAATCAAGGTTTCAAAACAGACACACAGTGGAGGATATCCACTCTCTCCTTGCACCATTCATCTGGAATAAAGGAGAAATAACCTTGAAATACTCAAGAAACATTACCAGCAAGAGTTTCAAGTAGTCAGTTGCAATCACCATATGTAAAGACAGTACTTCCTTCTCATTAGACAAGCCATGCCCTTGCTACCTCAGTTTAGGGTCAAGTCTGGCAATTAAGATCTCAGGATGAGTCTGAATCATTGCTCATAAGCATGAAAAAGTACCTTTATGAGATAAAAGGGATCAAAACACCTAAGTGAAGATAATAGTTCTGCTAAAAAGGCTTCAGAGACAGCTGATAGAACTACTAAGAAAATATGCTGGTTACTCTGACAGTAAGATCACAGCATAAATTCTGTGCTGACAAAGTTTCTTATTATCCCAGCTAGCATTTTTGTCACCAGATTCTTATATAGACAGAAGTTAGATGGGTTCTAAAAACCTATACTAATATTGTGGGAAAATTAAAACAGTATTCAAAGACAGAACAACTGAAATTCACCTCACTAAACATGGTGTATAAATACCTCAGAAAAACTGTCACAAACCAAAATAAAGAAGATACACACAATAAACCCCTGGACATTTTATTGCCTTTTCCTTTCAGATAAAGTTAGTGAAGACATCTCTAGATCTTTTTATAAGGTAAAAGAAATCTCATTTCTCTTTTTTGCTTCACAGTAAAGATATGTAAGAATGCATGGGCAAAACTTTATGCTAGAAATATCCCTGCAAGTAGGTTTCACTGAGCAAAAAGAAACTCCACATCTGGTAATATATGTTACACACATGAAAGTGCATTCTTTCAAAACTAGGCTTTCAGCCAGATGGAGATTACAACAGTTTATAACTGACATTATTACAGTGCTTAGAAACCACATGCATTGGGCCAGAATACTTTCTTTGTGGAACATCTTATTCTGAATGCAAAAGCCTGGTACAAGCACAAGACTGTGGCACAATGAATTTTAGGATGAGCATAAGTAAATAAATACAACCACATCAGCGTCTGATGGAGTGAGGATGCAACAGGGCACAGGCAATCCAGGAAGCTCCTGGAATGCATTGATGACAATGTCCTTCTCCAAGTCATACAGGAACCAACTAGGAGAAGTGCTATGCTGGAACTTGTTTTCACCAACAAAGAAGGACTGGAGGGGCTATGTGACAATGAAGATCAGCCTGGGCTGCAGCAGCCATGAAGATCCTTAGTGCAATGAGGAGGGTGCACAGAAAGTTCGCTGCTCTGGACTTCAGGGATTTGCCTGGTAGAGTACCATGGGATAAAGCAAAGAGAGACCCAAAAAGGCTGGTTGATACTGAATGTTAGCGTCCTTCAAGAGCAGGAACAATATCCCAAAGAAGAAGCAGTCAGGCAAAAATGCTAGAAGACCTGAAGAGATGCAAGAGCAGCTCTTGGAAAAACTTGAAACACCAAAAAGATAGCCTACAGAGGGTGGAAACAAGAAAGGTACCTATGAGGCATACAGAGGAACTGTCCCAGCAGCCAGGGATCAGGTTAGGAAAGCTAATGCATTGCTCAAACTTTATCTTGCCAGGAACACCAAGGGCTACAAGCAAAGCTTCTATATTGGTGATAGAAGAAAGACTAGGGAAAATGTGTGCCCTCTCTGGAATGAAATAAGAAGCGGGGTTACCTGAGACATGGAGAAAACAGAATCACTCAGTAACAGTTCTGCATCAGTCTTCACCAGCAAGTGCTCCAGCCATGCTACCCAAGTTGCAGAAAACAAATGAAGGGACTAGCAGAATGAAGAATAAACTCCTGCAGAAAAAGCTCATGCTCAAGACTATCTAAGGAACCTGAAGGTGCACAGGTCCTGGGTCCTCATGAGATGCTTCTGTGGGTTCTGAGGGAGTTGGCACATGAATTTGTTAGGCCACTGTCCAGCCATTTGCGAAGTTGTGGCAGTCTGGAGAAACTCCCACTGACTGCAGAAGGGGAAACATAGTCCTCATTTTTAAAAAAAGGACGACCTAGGGAACTGCAGGCTGGTTAGTTTCATCTTGGTGACTGGCAAGATCATGGTGCAGATCCTCCTGGAATCTATGTCAAGGCACAGAAAATCAGGAGGTGGCTGGTGACGGCCAACACGGTTTCAGTAAGGGCATATCATGCCTGACAAATCCAGTGGTCTTCTCTGACAGGGTTACAGAACTGGTGAATGAAGAAAGAGGAACTGCAACTGGTGTCATTTACCTGGACTGGTGCAAAGCATGTGACACTGTTCGGCATGACACAGAAACTGGAGAGATGGATATGACACAAGGACCACTTGGTGGATAAATAATTGGCTGGGTTTGCTGCCGACAAGGAGTTTCATTAAGGGCTCAATGTCCAAATGGACAGCACTGACAAGTGTCACTCCTTAGGGGTTGGTATTGGGACTAGCACTGTTTAACATCTATGTCAAAGACAGGGACAGTGACTGAGCCCAGAGGAGGCCACAAAGATGCACAGAGGGATGGAACAACTCTCCTGTGAAGACAGGCTGAGAAGTTGGGCTGTTCAGTAAGGAGATGGCTCTGAGAAGATGTTAGAGCAGCCAAAGGAGGCTGCAGGAGAGCTTTCCACAGGGTCCATAGTGATAGACAAGGGGGATGGCTTTAATGAAAGAGAGCAAGTTTATATTAGATAAGATATATGGAAGAAATGCAGAAATCCTCCATGGCAGGGAGGTTGGACCTTGATGGTCTTTAAGGTCTTTTCCAACCCAAACTCTTTTCAATGACTCTATGAAATACACAATATCTTATTCTCAGTTGAATGAGCACACAGACACTTCGGGGTTCCCTCAAAACTCTCACATCCACAGATCTAACTCCCCTAAGTGAATAAAAATCCCTTCTTTTTATACTGGCTGTCATAAAAAGAAAAGGAAGGCAGAGGAAGATTTACAAATTTATCTTTAAATGCTGCAAAATGAAAACTGTAACATCTCCTGGGACTTTCTTCTTGATAGTATATTGAACTCATATACTATATGCTCCACCTGAGGACTAAAATTCTTTAAAAATATCTCCTTACCTTTGTGACAGCTTTGGAAGAAAAAGTAATTTCATCAATGAAAGTAGCAATATCATCTGGATCGAGTCTATCAAAGTATTTTGAACACATATCATACGCATGTAGCCACTCATCCATGGTTTCTGGTATTTTTTTAATGAGATGATGATCACCATTCCAAAAAAGTTTTTGTAACCACACAGCATAAACAGAACTTGGTGACAGCATGCTTCCATCTTTTTTTGGAATTTTGGGAGCCAGTTTGGAAATAGATAAGATATTTTGACTTGTAAGGACGGGCTCCAATGTTTCCAGAGGGTTTTCATTTTCATCTGTTAGTTTTTTGTAATTAAGACCTAGTGAAAGAACGAGAAAGAGGTAAAAGTTATTCATAATTAAATCTACTCACACTCCACAATTACATGGGAAAAAATGAATACACTAGTACCTGCAGAACTAAAAAGACTCTAGCCCACCCCCTTTTAGAAATAGAAATACTAACAGACTTAGATTTTATGATTTCCTGGTGCATGCAAAATTTCTCAACCCATGGAACATATTTTAACATTATATATCACTCCAACAGGGGGGAAGGGGTTCAAACTGCAAGAGGGTAGATTTGGATCCATTAGATTTAGGTCCATTCTTCCACTTAGATACATGGAAGAAATGCTTCACTGTGAGGGCAGTGAGTCACTGGAACAGGCTGCCCAGAGAAGCTGTGGATGCTCCATCCCTGGAAGTGTTCAAGGCCAGGTTGGGTGGGGCACTGAGCAACCTGGTCTAGTGGAAGGTGTCCGTGCCCATGGCAGGGGATTTGGAACTGGTTGATCTCTAAGGTCCCTTCCAACCCCAAGTGTTCTGTGAGTCTGTAACACAGCCCGTAAAAAGTAGATTCTCAAAGAAGCAAGAACATATATATAGTATATAAAATCCTGCTAGAACTAAATGTAAACCCCAGAAAACCTCATGCAAGTCATGGCGTAAGTCTTCATTAATTTAAAATATGTATTCTGATCATGTAACAACTGGTACTTACCACTTAGGAAAAATTGCAAGGCACTAACTACAAGTAAACTAAATAAGGTCAGCTAGAGATAGGACATGTAGATCCATTTACATCAATATTTATATAATCAAGAGTCATGTTACTACTCTGCTTCCCAGAGGAAGAACATCCTTGCAATTAATTTACCAACAACAAATTAATTCTAGAAATTATACTATTTTATTTTCTTTGCATATAATTCTAAGGTAACTGTCTTCTATTGTCATGTTCTTATTCATACATATTGTCATGTTCTTCCCACATACTTTGGGCCCGCAACCTCTGTAAACACTTAGCTGTTGCTCCTTGACTCCTATCTCCAAACTATGCTGAACACTGAGAAATTTGATTAGGCGTGTAGTACAAAAACTTAATTTTTTACCACACAAAATTTTTACCACAAAATTTATGTCTGATATATGCTATGTCTGTTCCCAAGACATCTTTTTATACTTTGAAGGGAAACAATAATTTCATCGCATAATTTTCTTTGGCAAGCAACAATGATTGTTGAATAACATCAATAAGAACTGAGGGTTATCCCTCCTCTCAAAAAAATTTACTTTTTCTTCCTGCAATACATGAATTCTTATGCACCATCTCTTCAAACTCTGCAGCACAGTTAGTGTCCAATACACATTAGTTTCCAATATTGATCAATTAATTCATCCTCACAGGAAGTAATGCCATACAGTGTGTATTTTTCATTCTGAAACTGGATTTGGAGTTGTACAACTAAAATTCAGGATAGTATCCAACTAACAGGTAAATTGAAAGTAGTATTTCAAGTTTCAGAATGCTTGGCAGCAGCGCATTTTACAATAGTTGTCTGAAAATGTAGGGCTACAAACAATGCTGTAATTCTGGGACAGAAAAAGGTAATATCAAGGGCAAAACATAACAAAAAATTATTGTCTTTCAGACAAACAAACACAAGCTGCATAAAGTCCGTAATATATTCTGTAATTCAGACTCTTGAAAGGTAAACTTTCTTAAGCCCTTTGAGAATATTCATGTTAAACATGTAGTGTTAAAACTTATACTCTAGTAACTTGATATTTTTCATTTAAGATTTCACTATGAAATATCGCCAATAATTTTAACTTGCATCACTAACAGAAAAATGTTCTTAACTAGTTTTTTCTTGCTGTGAAAGAAAAAACTGTCTTTCCAGTAAAACAAAGAGAAAGAACTTGTGACTGTATTAATTGTATTCATCTCCTCTGCTCACAGAAAAAAAACCAAACAATTACCTAAAATACCCCATAAACTAGCCAAGCATAATCATGCCAGTACTTACATAATAAAGTAATAAATACAGTAATGAAGAAAACAAACAGGTACTGTCTTACCTGGTGCAACTGCTTTGAATTTTTTCAGGAGTCGGATGTGAGTTTCAGGTTTAAGAGCATGGTTCACCACTTCTGAGCAGCCACAGTTTTCCAGAAGTGTAAAATAGTAAAGCAACCTTTGGTGATCTTTGCCTTCAATACTTGGGTAAACATATTTAGCCATGTGTTCATGAAAGGTTTCAGGACTGGTTTTCAAAGTCTCAAATAGAGCAAGACTTTGTGCTCTTTCTTCTATTTCCAGTGTTGATAACCTGTGTTTAGAAATATTTTTGCTTAAAGACCTGGATGGTTCCATGAAAGACTCTTACAGCTGTACACCTGGGAGACAGGACAATCCTTTCTTCTCTTTAGGGTCTCACTCACAAACATTTAGATAATTGTACATGCCATAAACAAAAGCTAAGCAACTCTTCTATTTCCCAATCTTGTTACCTGGGACATGCAGATTAAGGGTTATGAATACTGAAGTGGAATTCAAAGCAGGATTTCACATCTGTGAGTATAGCTATATGTAATAGGAAAAATACATCCAGGATATGTGTAAAGGAAGACTTTATTAAACAAATTAACCAACTATGAAGGATGCCCAAAGATCCTATTGCCCTGCTAGAAGCTTTCCCAATCCATTATATTCTGTTTTCTGTAGTTGATGAGTACCTGTGCACAGCTTGAGTTACTATCACTGAAAATTGGCTCTTGCCCAGCAATTAATCTATTTGGCACTATTATTTATGCTTAGGACAGTTTACCAACACTTTGGCAGTTTAACAAGTTGCTTCTCAAACTGTCATCCATGAATGCTTATGAAACTATCAGTAAGCCTCAGTCAGTCTCACTGCTTTAGGAAATTCTTTCCTGAATCTTTTGAAAAGAATGTATTAGTTCTTTCACAGCATGAATTCAGATACCTCCAGCTGACTACATAAAAGATAATCACTCCTTTTTCCCTCAACTGGGAGAAAAATGGGTGCATATCATCTTAAGTTTATCTTTCTCAACTGAAAGTTTTACCTAAATCTGAGGAAAGAAGTAACTTACAGATGATTCCTACCTTGAGTTTCCCCAGAGTCCAATCATATGGCACATTAGATAGTACATTTCATTTCAAAATCTGATGTCTTCTTATACCATTTGATTTTCCTCTACTTTAAAAATGATTAAATTAGAATTTCATCATTTCCCTCCCCAAATATACGTGCTGTAAGTTAGTGTTTCTCTTTAATATCCAAGTAAAAGGTCTCAGTTTCATTCTTAAAGATTATTTTTTACAGCAAATACCACAGACACAACCTTCTCATTTTAAAAATTAACTGATTGCTTAGTGAGAATAAGATTTTTTTTTGTTATTTTTACATCTATGACCTAACCCAAGATGGTTAACATTGCAAGCATTCTCTTAATTCTATAGATTCTTCTTTTTTTTTTCTACAATATTAATGAAAACAAGTATGATGTCAATAGAAATAAAGTACCATCCACTCTTCATATTGGGAAAAGCAGACACTTGGACCTGATGTATTTCAAGACTGTGATATGACTATTTTTTTGTGTTCATACCCGAAGTTCAAACTAAAAGCTAGTTGAGCATTAAATTAGATGAAAAGGATTGGCAGATATTTGCAGTGTTTTTAGGGCAGGGCTGATTGCAGATATGAAGAGTTTATGGTGTTGTTCAGAAAGATTCTGGAACAATAGGTTTTGTGATAGACAAACAAGATTTCGTGTTGCTGAAATCATAAACTGCATTTTATAGAGTTTTGATATTCAAATGTGATCAGATTCCTCAAAAGAAATAACTAAATTTCCACTAAATTTTTATGAAATGTCATAATTGTTTGTCATCAAATAATCAAAGAAATAGTTAATACAAACTATGTTAATACAAACTATGAAGCTCTTTTGAGCTTCTCCCTATGTAAAGTGGCTTATAGAAATACTGCATATTTGGTTAAAGAGATTAAGTCTTAGAATAAACTTAATTTCAGTTCAGAATGAATGCATAATAGAAGATGTATTATTAATGCCATAATTCCAAGATTCAAATATACTGTAATGGTTGTTTGCTGTCAATCAATTTTAAAATGAGATTATGATACAAAAATATGCTCAGCAGCATATTATGCTATTATAAATCAACTTTTAAGACTTTTCACTAGAGAAAATATGGTTACTCTGTCTTCTGTGATTTCTGAATTCTATGAATATTAACTCAAGGAGAACAAGAACAAAGAAAACAATAGAAAACTGTTGCAAAACACCTTAGGTAATATTTGAGTCCCAGAGAAGGTAGCTGGCTCTATCACACTCACCCCAGTGTTGCCATGTTTATATCCTGATTGTCTGTTTTGTTTAAAGCAGTAAATAATTTAGCAGCATGAAAATTTAGGGAGTATGACTTCTCTGTTTTTTGGAGGAAACGAAGAAAATTTCAGAACATTATTTCATCTTCTCAGACAATTCAACAGGCTTTGTTTTTTATCCCTCACATTTTATAAAATGTTTCAATGCTTTTTAATTAATAGTTAATGTTAAGAGAGGTACCAACACTGCTGCAAGCTAAAGGTGCTTTAAGAATTTAACACTTGAAACAAACCAAATTAATTTGATCATATCTGTCAGAACAGTAGGTAAGAGCTGCTGTATTACACAGAGAGTTCTACATCACTGTCATCTGCATGTGCTGTTCAGGCAAGTAGCCTGGTCTTCCATCAAATGGGTTTATTCCTCTTTCAGTAGGCAAAAATGCCTGACACGATGTAAGAGGTTAAAATAAAGAAATAAATAAATTTAAAAATAAATGCCCTGAAGCCACTGTGGAATAGAGATTATAAGCACCCCTCCCTTTATGCCTCACCAGTGCCAGGTTTGGTCTGCCATAATCTTTTATGCTAGAACAGTTTCAGCAAAACGTTGTTAAAAGAAAAAGCCTGTTTCTATCAAAAAATGCAACTGGTATGAACAGATGCACAATGTGAATAGGGATATATTTATTTCCTCTATTACACAGAACAGAGGTCAATAAAGAGCAAAATGCTAAAAGACAGAGAAACTATCAGGGTTCAGGCTACATTACACGGACTGTAACGCTAACTACGGGATGAGTTGGCTAATGGAAGAGAGAAATAAATATTCAAAGCTGTGGAAACATGAACACTGAAACAAAGTCCTGGAATACTCTGAAGAATGGTAAGATATATGGACTTCTAAACTTGCCTGCAACAGTAGTTTTCACAGCTGGAAAAGACAAAAATTCCCATACTATCCCAACACAAGACAAATGAAAACACAACACCAACTCCACTCCCAATATAATTCAATTCTGTCATACATTAGCATTTATTTCTGTGTAACATAATTGTATGTGTATTTGCAGAGGAGACAACTCTGCAAATAGACTTACCCACTGTCGGTGAATAAAAATTCCAGATGGGTCATGTAAACTTCCCAAAGTGGAACACTGTATCGCTGAGCCAAAGAAATAGCAATTTTATAGACATTTTCTTCAAGTGTCCTGGTAGAGGAGAGACATGAGAGAAACAAGGAAAAATTGTGTGAAGTCCTATGAGATGTAATATGAAAAGAAATGCTTACGTTAGAAAACTCACTATTTATTTTAAATTTTTTTCATAAAACAAGAATGTAAAATATTTTTTAAATAAAAATACATTAAGTGTGTCTCTGCATTTACTTATACTTTGTGCTCCATTTGGGGGGAAAAAATACAAGAAAAAAAAACCACAGAGAGATTTCAAAGACAGGAACCTATTCCACAAATATTGGTTCTCAATGGCAGCTTCTACTGTGCTAAAGCAAAAATCTCAGTTTTCATTCCATTTCAATTACGAAGTGATGAAGGATATTAACTTGTCACAGAATTTATTTTACTTAGTTTCAACACCTACAGTGTTTTAGCACAACCGGTATACAAATCCTCAAAGCTCTTCCTAGTAGTTCACAGACACAAACACTCCTAGTATTTGTAGACTAAAAGGTGTGAAGATATCCATCTCACTCTGTCCTAAATATTAAAAACTACTTTTCTATTAATGCAAAAACCCTTGGACAAACAATAGATGGAGAATATGGTAAAATATTAAAGCCTGAAGTTAACTTCATACTAATCTGTACTAACCCAGTATAGTATGGTTCAAATAGAGATAAATGGTTCTTGTTTCTAGGCTGGCCATAGAAGCAATACTGTTAAGGCTAATGCTGAGAATTCTGGGTTTTGGTTTCAGTTCGGTTGGGATGGGTCTTTTCAGGATAATTCCAAGAAAAACACTATCTCGGTGTAATGACTTTCATGAACACCTGTCATGAACAACTTCTTTAAAATGTACTTAATGTGAATCCTTGAGGAGGCTCTGCCTGAGCAGGGAGGTTGGGCAAGATGATCTCCAGAGGCCCCTTCCAAGCTCAGCCATTCTGTGATTCAGTGAAAGAGGAAGATGATATGAATGCTTTAGTTGCAAAATAATCCAGTCAATCATACGAATCAGGAGTGGCTCCTGCAACTAGTGGGATCCTTTCCTCCTGGAACTTTATAAGCTATACCATAATCCTCCCTTCCTAAGAGCAGTCTAAGGCAGTGGTGGTTTAGGGAAATGATACCATATAAATGAAGAACAGTACAAGCAATTTATTAATTGTCAAGGTAACACAAAAACCAACAGCTGTTGCACAATGAAAAGCTGAAAAAAATGTCCATTACCCTGCAAAGAATCTTTTAACTTTCTTTTACACACCCCTTTTCATGCCCAGCCCTGACTGCCTGTTGGTGTGAGCCCAAGGACTGCCAAAGGAATCCTCACTGAAGGCTCTAACACAGGCACACTCTGGATGTATTTTGGTGTTGCTTCCCCAAGACTGGTGCAAGCCCAATGAACAACAGCCTCCAAAGAAATACACCAAATACAGAAGATAAAGCAGAAAACTACTGGTTAGCTAGTTTTAGCAAATTGCTAGTTTTAGTACAAATTGCTCCTTCTAGCACTCTTCTTATTTTGTAAATAAGATGCAATATTTTCCAGGTGTTGTTCCTTCAAACAGCACTTCATAAAAGATTAAAAACCATGAGGCACTTAATTAAAAAATAAGAACAAATATGCTACACAATTACATTGAGTTAGTGTATCTTTTCCATTAGAAAATGCAGATTAAGACTCCACTGAGAAGATTAAAGCAAGGAAGCTGTAAGCTGAACAAGTAATTAACTGGATCTTTGCAACTGCCCAATATGGAAGTGCCACTCTCATCCACTTAGTAAGAAGCCTTACTTCTTCTAACCCTTTCATATTGTGTTTTTACATCTACTTACGGTAAGGAACTTTCTCTTCTATTTTACAAGAGACGGTATCTATGAACTCTTGGGTGACAGTGTAAATAACCCTGCTGTAATCAAAGTAAGCATCTGTAATAAGAGAAGACTACTTGCACTGAAGATGCTGTGGGTAGCCATCAACATGTCACCTACTGACACACTTAGACAGAAGTGCTTAGTAACAATATATACAAAGCAGGCAATTCCAACAGAAACATTAAAAGATGATTAAAAGCTATTTTTATGAATGCAGTGACAAAATATGTACAGGTACAGATTTCACAGATATAAAGCATCAGCTTAGTGTCCAAAACCTGACCTTATACAACTACTTTTATTTGGTATATCGATTCCATTTAGTAGCAAATTTCTATTGGAATTGTAACTATGAGTAGCTACAGATGTGGAAAACTAAAAATATTTAAATATGCTCTTCATAAGCTTTATGCAGACATCAGCTGAAAATCTGAGATTATATTTAAAGCTTCTTATTGCACAGAACTCTTCCTCTGACAGTCTGTCAACTAGTCAGCTGTGACTGTCCCTAAAACATATGTCATATTCATGATTTGTTCACAGTTTGAAGTACCTGCATGCAGATATTAATTAAAGATATTTTTAATATGAAAAGTACTATCCTCTATCTTTTTTTTCTATTCTGTATTTCTGAAAGATGAGATAAAAGCATGCTAAATATCAGAACATATGTGGAGAAGTACTTCCAAATGACTATAGGGAAAAAAATACAGTGATATACAGCAGTTCTAACTAAATTATTAAAAATAAAGTACAGTTTAACAATTTTTTGCTTTTTTTTCAACTACAGTTCGTTCCAAACTTTGATGCATGGGCATACCCTAATAGACTGCTAGGGCAGGTTTACATGAGATGAAAGAAAGAGACCAAACCTTCACCTATGCTCTGCTTTCATTAATCCTTGATTAACTTTAATATTAGCAGTTAGTAAACGAAGAATTATAGATTCAATTATAAATCCATTTATTTGAGCAACATTTCATTTAAGTAGAGCAGTTACATAGAAAAAGCTCCAATTGTAGCAGCACTACAGTGTAAATCTCAAAAGCAAGTAAATTATCTCTCTAAAGGTCAGCACTACTTTCAACTTACTCTCCCTAATTTAAAGTTTAAAGCTATTCTATTCTGAAACAGAGAAAACAAACTTAATACACATTACTTACTCTGCCAATCCTAGTATTGTTTCTCTCTTGTACTGTGCATCTGCTGTAAATCTCTGCACATCCACTCCTTTGCCAAGTCCTTGCAGAGTCTGAGCCTGAGTGAAGTCCAGCAGTCGTTCATTGTAGTAATGCAGCTGATTTATCAAACTGGTGATTTCTTCAGGCCAGTCTGCCTGGGCATAGTGAGTAACATGCTTTGTGACCATCTGAATCAACTCTTTTGGATCAGCCTGCAAAAATAACAGACAACAAACTAAAAAAAATCCCTCTTAATTCTGAACAAAAAATTATCAATATATAATTGATCCCTGTGTTCAGAACTAGGAAACATTTGTTTCCATTTCTTTGGAAATTTTAAGTAAACAGAATTTAAAATTTTCTGTAATGCCCATGTGCTCTGGTATTGTAATTTATCCTTTTGGAATGTTTTAGACTACTCCATACGATACAAAGATTTAAAAAAAACCCAAACTTACCTCAGCAAATTAATAGCAACCAATGTTTCACTATAACTGAATGTATGTGTTTTTCAATTCCTCCTTTTTATTTACATTGAGCTAGGCAACTCATTGATCAAAGACTGAAGTAAAAAAAAATACTGAATTTCTGATACACTTCTATTATACAGGACTGAAGAGAGGAATAGCTTTTAAGTGTTGAGAACTAATACTTTCAAAGAAGTATTGCAAGATACACAAATTAGTCAAAGCATTGCCTACACCCTGAATCTTCAAAGAATAAAATACTGATCATCCATGGACTACAGCAACCTCACTTTTCAAAATACCTTAATCACAAATAAAACTTACTTTTCTGTGTTAGAAATCACACACCAAGTGCATCTCTTATAAACCATTAACTTCTGTAGTCAAAAATCCTCATAGCAAAGCAACAATTTACAACACGAAGTATGAAAAATGAATGCATGCACTGTGGAGTGTTCAATTTATCTCAACATCTGGACAGTGCTATATCTAGGCACCTCCACTTGAACAGAGCTCTGTGTAACATCTGAACACTTAGCTTGCTCAATACCTTGATTTCTCTCTTCCATGAAAAATGAGGGCACCAGCAGTTCAATGCCCAAAAGATGCACTGTGACTTCTATGTGCCATCCACTGAGGAAGGAGTACCTCCAAAAGAGCCACCAAAAAATACCTTGGGATGCCAGTGTAGATGAAGTATTTCCTAAGAGAAACAGCTGATGTAAGTGCTGTGATCTCATAAGTGTTGAGTGTACCCGAGCAATATACTTTGGTTTTTTACTAGAGAATTATTCTGCTACATTAGAAGATAAATTTGTGAACACTGACTAGAGTGCACAGCTGGGTAAAGCATGCACCGAAAGTTTAAACCTTGAGGCTTGCTTTATTTTTTCTGGGACTTGCTGGTCATTCTAAATTGATTTCTCTCCAAGTATCTTAATTGACAGGCTGCTCACTGAGTCACATTAAATGCTACAGGGCATCCTTTTTGCTCTCCACTCTACACTTCTGAAGCCCTCCAAACATTGCAAACTCATTGGTTTTATAAACAACAGCAGCACATCTTTCAAGGCTGCTTAGGAGATTGGTACTAGAATAATAAAACTTCACAAAAAGAGACAGGCAAGTAGAGCAGTGCCTCTACAACACAATTATATCAGCTGGAAACCCATCCACAGCTTATTACGTACCCTGGTATCTCATTCTATGTGATACACCAGAAAACAGAGCATGGAGACAGAGCAAGACAGGGAAACATGTTTAACATAACTGCCTAAAACCTGCAGTCCACTGAGAAAGACAGGTTCCTCTGACAACCTATGGGAGTAAATTTGCTCTCTTTTGTTAGCTTTCCCCTCTCTCCATTAAGGCCCCATTTGTAATATTTCTGTAAAAGCACCTGTGTGTAATCTTCCAGGCTGCCTGTTCATGGTCCCAAGGACCTTATTTGGAAATAATGCCTTGGGGCCTATTGGTCTTGGTAATGTCAAATTTAGAATAAAAGAATCTTATACTATGCAAATACCCATGTATATATAACCCCACACATATATGGCAAAATAGAGGGCAGACACTTCAATCCTGAAGATAAAAATTATACATTTAGATTAAGAAAACACAACTGAACTTTTTTACTGCAAGTAGTTGCCAAAGATTGTCTTATTCTGTTCACCACCAGAAATTTTTCAATCAAGTGTTATTATCCTCTTATCTCTTAAAATACCTATGACCCAAACTATCACAGCATATGAATCCGAAATTAGAGAAATATCAGTCTTCTGTTTGGCATCAAGATGCATTGAACTTGTATTTCTTAATTTTAAGTATTAATTTTTTTACATTTTTACGTTTTTAATAACACCTATCTTTTAGAAGAAAAGCAAAACTATTTCTACATCCATTAGATACTTAGTTCAATTAGACATGATGCTTCTTCTAACGAACAGCAAGAGAGAAAAATCACCACAGGTGCATCGCCAGTTTTCAAAAAATGTTTTAACAAATTTCAGTTGAAAAAACCATAACAACTAGCAAGTAACAGTACCTGGCCATGAAGAAAATCAGTAAAATCAGTCAAGTCGGAATCTTACCACAGCATTCACAGAGTTTTTCAAATCTTGGACTTTCTTCAAATTGCAACAGACAGCAATTTGTGTAAATACAAATTAATTTTGACAAGTAAGACCAATAAGATGCCATATTCAACTTGTTCCCTTTATAACATCACCTATCAATTACTGCACCAACAATCCCAAAGAGCTACCACACAATTCTGTTGGTTTTCAGAGTCCTTCGGCCAAATAGAAATTGTGCTTAGGTGTCCAACTCCCTGATTTGCCAGATAATCTCCTCCAGTACTTCTAGACAGATGTTTGAAAAAAGCTTTCTCATGCAGGAAAGGCATTTTACAGGCGTACACTGTAAACACAGGGTAAGTTTCCAGAGAAGCCACAAGAGCTGACCCAAATGTATTATGCCCTTAACTCAGAAGTCTCCCTAGCATTGCCAGGGGAGATTCCTCAGGAAGCCCCTGCCAATGCATTTCACTCAGCTCTTGGGCTAACACTATATTTGTGCTGACAGAAGCCTTACTTAAGAATTAAGAAAAAAAAACCACAAAATGCAGAGGGGAAAAAATAAAAAAGCACACATCACTTTAGCATAAAGCTCATTTAATTTCATCTCTTAGATGTGATTTACTCAGAACTGGTCAGGTTTCCATCCCTACTGCCCCACTGGTCATTACCAATAAACCTCAGCAGGGATTCAGGGTCCACCTGAGTAAATGTTTTAAAGCAGTTTTTTTTGACCACCCTCTGGAAGAGACATCAGTGAAGCCCCTGAATATGTGTGTCACTGTGATAGTATAAAAGCAACACTGGTTTTATAAGCAAATAGGAAATTTTTATCTTGGGATGTCTTCATTCTTATGCCTCAATTAATCTTCAGTTTTTGTGGCTTTTTTTCCTGTTAAGTTGGTATTTCTTTTTTCCTCTTCCAATCTATGTAAGACTTAATTCAGTCATACACATCAGAAAAAAATAAACAGAACAAAAAAAATTTATGAGCTATTGTGCTGCTCATCTCCTGCTCAGGAAGTGGCAATAATTTTACAACCATGGTAATACTAATAAAAAAAATAATAATAAAATAACAAAATAAATAATAAAATGCTCTACAGTGAACACTTTATCACTGATATAATAATAGATCACTGTAAGGCTATTTGGCTTGCTTCTTTTAAGACCAAGAATCCATCCAATTGTTCTTAAGTAACATATTATTCTTTTGATTCTGATTTTAATGTAAATAATCTACAGACTGCAATATAGAAACGATCAGAAAAAATGATCAGAAAAACTGCTTAGATCAGAGGCCAATCGACTCATAATTACCTCAAAGACAAAACTGACACTGTGGACCTCTCTTGATTGAGGTTGCAGAGCATTTCCATCACCTTTTGAACTGTAATCTTTTGACAATGGGCAAAAGCTACCACTGCAGTCAGCCACAGAAATCCAGAGGGGAAGGCAGAGGACAGGCTCCCTCGTGCCCAGATCCCTGTAACATCAGGTTTGTTTTACACCATTTTAAGCAATCCTAAGAACGGTATCATGCTCCAGAGGGAGACACATACATCAATCCAAATACTCATGGTTAGCAAAACAAGGAGATGACAGCATATGAGCAAGGGCAACCAGGGAGCTGGAACATCCCTGCTGCAGACACAGCTGTCCTTTGCCCATTTCCCTCCCTCTGCAGTTGCTGCCCATCACCAGTGCAGCTGGGAACCAAACCACACCTCTAGAGCACATTCATGTTTCAGAAAGGAGAGCTCTCCCTAATCCTCATAGCAACTGCCATAGTCCTTGCAGCAAGAGATCCAATGTGCTACGAATCTGATGGAGGGGAAGGGAAGAAAAAAAGAACAAAGTGAAGCACATAAGACAATAATTTTCCTCACATACTGAAGCAGGAAAAAAGATTTACAGGAACAAAAGAGTTCACCCAAGAAGTAAAATCCTGAACACGCCTGTTCACGCAAGAAATACACTCTATCTCTCCACAGGACAGCTTTTCATTAATAAATTAATGACACTTGTCTTCAACTTAGACTTTTGTCATGCCGTGAATCAAAAGTACTTTAACTTAGATACAGCACCACATGAATCTGGGGAAGCCAACCTTCCATACCACAGCTGTCTCACATCTGATCTGTCCAAAGCAAAAGATAAAACGTATGGCTAAAATGGAAGATCAGAACATCTCAGAAATAAACCTTTACTGTCACATCACTCAACTGTGAGGATACCTCAATATTATTGTCCTTCCACTGCTGCAGCTACGTGTATTGTGTGCCAACAGTTTTGCCCAGGATCAGCTTTCACGACCATTTTTCTAAAGGGTACAGGAAGCAGATCTCATCACTCACCAGTGAAATCACATGAGGGCAATATAAAAGAATATCTACTAGAATACCTTCTGTAAGCTACAAGATGCATCAGGATCAAGTTGTACAAACTTATTTAAAAAACCAAGTAGAGAATCTATTGCTCATCTCTATTATTACACCTGTAAGTCTTACATATTCAGACATTAAAACAATATTCTGTTTCAGATTTAAAATCTTAAATCATCTATCAGAAGTTTTTGTAACATACTCTAATATCTCAGCTATAATTAAGTATAATGGTTTTAAAGCCTGTCCATACTCTTTAAAAAACGCTTCTCACCACAGTATGGTACATGGTATTTCCTACAGTACTAAAAAATTTGTATCTGGATTATGTAGAACCAGGAAGGCAGCTGCGAACTTAAATTCCCTAGCCTCCCTTCCTTCCTCTACCACAGATTTCATGCAGATGTCTCTTTTTTTCCTGAATGTTTTAAACTTTCATTCCAGATGTACAACTGTATCAAAAAAACCCACTCCTGGATCACAGCTCTGCTGCAGTAATTGAAGAAAAAAAAAAAGCAAGAGGCTGCTGTTCCATAATAAAACAAAAGTAATTGGAAATACTGTACAGGAAGTTGTTTCTGTAGTTATGTTAAGTGACCTGTGTTTGAAGAGTTGAACAAATTGTTCTAGTGCTGTTTTTACAGAACCACAGAATGATTTGGATTGGAAGGGATGTTAGAGATCCTCTTGTTCCAAGACCCCTGCCATGGGCAAGGACAGCTGAAACTAAACCAGGCTGCTCAGAGCCCCATCCAAACTGGCTTTGAAGACTTCCAGGGATGGGGAATCCACTCCTTTTCTAGGCAGCCTGTTCCAGTGCCTCACCACCTTCACATTGAAGAATTTCTTCCTCATACTTAATCTAAACCTACCTATTTCAGTTTAAACCCGATCTAAACCTTCCCTCTTTCAGTTTAAACCTGTTCTTCCTTGTCTGGTCACTACATCCCCTTGTAAGAACTCCCTCTCCAAATCTCTTGTAGCCCCCCCTTCAGGTACCAGAAGGTGCTATGAGGTCTCTTCAGATCCTTCTCTTCTCCAGGCTGAAAAACCTCAATCCTCTCAGACTTCCTGATAGGAGAGTTGCTCCAGCCCTCTGAGCATCTCTGCGGCCTCCTCTGGACCTGTTTCAACAGGACCATGTCCATTTTGAGGTTCTGGCCCCAGGGCTGGACACAGCACTGCAGGAAGGGTCCCACAAGCGTGAACAGGCAGAATCCCCCCTCTCCCTGCAGCCCGCACTGCTTTTGATGCAGCCCAGGACACAACTGGCTTTCTTGGCAGCGAGTGCATGTCACTCTTCTTCTCAGAGAAACACTTTCTTGCTTTGATTTCTATCAGCTATTCCAACAAGAATGAGGAATAATTTCTCCCAAGAGTAAATGTTTTCATAGGTTTTTTTCCACCTTGTGCTCTCTCACAGATTTTCTGATTGATAAGTCAGGTTTAGGTAGAAAAATCTCATCATTTCATCTGACAGATCTTTTAGTGAAAATAACATGATATATAAAAGGTTAAAGTGTCAACTGAAAGAACATTTCTGAAAATAGAAAATTACTACACGCTTTTGAGTGAAGTGCCTACTAAATTCATAGCATATAATTCATTTCCCATTCACAGTCAGCATTACTCAGTAAATAAGTGCCATGTTTTTGGTAATAATCCTAACCTTCTATCTAACTATCTTCTATCTTAATCCTAACCCTTTTGTCTAAAAAAAGAAAAAAAATCATTGGGCTTTCTTATTTGAATAAATGATGTAATTGGCTTTTCTTTCAGTATATGTCTAGACCTATATGGTAGCAACTGTAGTCATACACAGACTTTGGGACAAGGAGACACTCCTACTGCAAAACCTTACTGCAGCATTATGTGATTTCAGTTTAATTACAATACTGTTTCTTTTTAATTTGTACCATTTGTACCATTACTTGACTTGATACATGTAAATATTTCTGTAGCTTACTAATTTAAAGGTTAAAAACTAGATATCTCATGAGCTACAAAAACACTTAATTTCCTCCTCCCTGACAGCAATTAAAATACTAGAAGTCAGATATTTTTCATCTTAATCCAAGAGCACTGCTAGCACTTCTGAGAAGTACAGGTTTCTCAGTGACCACCTTATGTTATTGAGATACAAATTTTCATTAGTAGTTTCTTCAGGTAAATACAGAGGCCAATCTAGCATTTAGCCTCAATTCTCCAAGAAAAAAAAAAAAAAAGAAAAAAAAAAAAGAACACCAACCCAAACCAACCAAACAACAAAACCCACAAACCCCAGCAGCAAGGAGTCACACAACTAAAAAACAGGGATGGAGAAGTCTAAGATTAAAATATATTGCTAACTCAGATGAATGACATTTTGCTAAAATTATTAGATGACTAGCAAATTTCAAGCAGGTTGCCTGCAAAATCCATGTTGCTCACTGACTGGAGAAAACAGTTACAGAAGCCTGGAAAAGGAATGTAAAAGAAAAGAAAAAGCCACTTGACTAGGGTAAGATTGCTTCAAAGCTGTTGGTCACCTCTGTACTGTTTCCCAGTGAGGAACAAAATCCTTCACAAGAAGGAAAAGCATTAGCACTTATCCCAGCTATGTCCCTCACATGAAAAATCACCACTGTCTCCAGAGAAATGTGGGCAAGCTAAAACTCAACTCTCTGCTGAAATGAAAGGCTAGTTTGAAGATCCTCTTTTCTAAAAGAAAATTTCTGAACAGCTGTCTGAAGAACAACACTTGCTCTGCTTTCAGAAGCAGAATTTGACAGAATACCTCATATAACACTTGAGAAACAGAAATAAGCAAGACTGTAAGCATCTCATTTCATGAGTACACTTTATCTTGGAGAAATGAAACAGGAATGGGCGCAACACCTAACAACTATTTAATAATAGGTATTTTCTGAGTCACGTAAATATTATCTGTCCCAGCTAAGAATGGCACTACTTTGTCATGTTGTGTTCTTAACAAAGAAAGAAGAGGATCTGTGAAACACTGGCTTATCTATATTAAACACATCAGAACCAAAAGAATCTACATGGCACAATCTGGCTGCAATGTCCCTAACTGCTGAATTAGTTTTTCAGGGATCATTCAAGAAGATGTTCAAAACTAACCATATTTGCTGGTAGTTCAGGAGAGCTTACTTGAGTTTTAAGCCTTTGGACACACCACAGTTTAGTGAGTTCTCCATTTTTGTTAGCTTAGATAATCGCTCATTTTGAAAATGTGTGATTATGCATTGAGACATCACTAAAAATAAGGAAATCAATGAGGAAAACTCACAAAATATGACAAGCTAGAAAGGAAATTATAAGTGCTAAAAAAGTGTCTGGAACGTGTTTTATAAAGAATGGTAAAGCTGACAGAAAAAATTCTCAAAAGTGTCAAAATCAGGAAGCCAGATAGAGAAGTGGCAGGATCCCATGGAGAAAAGGTGTGGAAGGAGCACTCATGGATAAGTCAATAGCACTAGGAATCATGAGATCTTTGTGTCAGCCCTCACTGCTGCAGGTGTGGGGAGAGGAGCCCCATGAGTTAAATGAATTTGGAAGGCGTCAGTTATGTGCTTGCACACCATGACCAGCTGGCATTCATCCCTCAGTTCTGAAGGAACACAAATGTGAAATTATGTTAAATGGCAGGCCAAGGTGCATCAACAAACATTTTTTTAAAATAACATGCCAGAGTGAAAGTTCCATCTGAAAAATCAGGATGTAAAAGGGACCTTCATAGGGATTTCAGCCCAGCAAGTCACATGTCCATCCCTAGTAAGATGGCAGACTATGTAACAAATATTAAGACCACTGGGCATTAAGAGATTGGTGGGAAAAGATCAGCATGGCCTCTGTTCACTGGCTGGAGGACTATGAGGGTATCAAAGAGCACACAGAGAAAAGCAATCAAATATGCAGAAATCTTGCAAAATACTTTCACATGTTTACACACTAAAGTCCAACCAGAAAGCTGAAGTTATTAATGGATTCCAACAACTTTCCTTTCACTAACTGAAATCTGGTGAAACAAGAGATGGAAGCTTGGAGATCACTTTTCAGAGAGGAAAGAGTCAACAGTAAGTCCTGCAGACACAGGTTTTGAGGCCACTTTTATTCAGACTTCATTACTGATGATCTAGAGATGGATTCTGATGATACTAGGGTCTTTGAATTCTCCCCAGATCAGTTGTTAGTCTGCCTGGTAGTCCCATTCACTCTGCCTTCTGCCACTGCCCTCCTTTTCCCTGGTTCTCCTCTCAGTCACAGACTCTACACACACTAAGGAAGACCAATGGGAGAGTCCATAGTGCAACATAAATGCAAGGAATTATACACTCATCTCTCCCAGTTTTGCTTTCCTAACTGTCAGGTATGCACTAGACTTGGAAACAGAAGCATACATCAAATTCAACAGATTCACCCACCAAGTGTTAACGAGTATCAGTACCTGAACATGTATAAACATATTCTTAACATGTTAGTAGTGTAGGATATAAGAAGTATTAGGCATAACCAGCAGCAAAAAAGATAAATGGAGCAACCCAAAGACTAGCAAAGAAACTTGAACTTGATGCAGAACATACAACAGAAATTTTCAATAGTGAAACAACAGGGAAAAATTACACTGCCAAATGAAACTTGGTAGTTTTCAGCACCACAAGCAAAACAGAAAGAGGGGCCGGAGATGAGGGCTTGAATCAGGACTTTAAAAACTCCAAGTTTTAAGTCCATCAACGGCCAAAAATAAAGAGCACTACCCTTTCACCATCTACATCAGCCTTAGTGCTAGCCACTGCATTTATGAATGGAAAGCTGAATGTCCAGACAAAATAAAACAAGACTGCCTGACACAGTTTGTCAGATTTGCATGTTAGTTATGCACATTATGTACATAAATCCAAGTTGAGATTAAAAATGTATATATTATCTCTAGTCAGCTGAAGTCATAATTTTGGAATGTGACAGAATATGCAAAACAACATGCAACTGTTTAATGAGCATTCCAATGAGAGATTTAGAGATTTCCTCATGTGTAGAGACTTAACCTTTAGCTGCCAGGTTAAAGCCATTAATACCTCATCTAGTATGGGTAATAGATCTGTCATCAGATGCATCAGATCTGCCTCCCTCCCTTTTTCCTGTATGCATCCTTCTTATATAATATTAAGTCTCCAAATTAAGTCTTTATTTGCAACATCCTATATTTGGAATATTACATAAAGCCATAGCATACAGACCATGGCTGGGAGTTTTACTTCTGTGGATTAATACAACTGTATTTATAATTTATACCAACCATACACAAACGAGCAACAAAACCTTGGGTGCTAGGTAAAGCTGTCAGAATGAAATCCTGGCAGACCAACAGAAATTTCTACAAATTCTGTCCCAAGTCCAAAGCACTCCTCTTTTGACTGAATTTTGCCTCTTAGAGATGTTGATAGAGGCTTTCTAAAGGAGCAAGCAACAGAAAAGGGAAGCAGATTAAATACACAGAGCACAAGTTCACTGCATAAATGTACCCTGTCATATAGTGGCTAAATACATATCAGGCTATTTAACTCTGTGGGACTGAACTACCAGCTTCTTCACCAAGCATCACTAAGGAGAATCTCTGAGCTTACCAGTTCAACATAGTGTCAGTTGCAATGCATAAAAGGACAGGAATCAAACTCACCTTCTTGAATGAAAAGTAACATATAAAGGAAGAAAATAAAAAACTAAGAATTTTCTGCTAACAGCAATGTCGGGGAAGATGAAACAGGAAAGCCTTATAAATATGATTGCCTGGCAAAGTATTTTGAGAATATGGAAACTAAAAGCGAAATTGAAATGAAAGCAAGCTTTGAGATACCAAGCCTTAGTTACTGAACAACTGGAAAACAATGTTATGGCCAGGTGAAGGTAATCCTCTTTTGATTAGACAATACCCTCTGCTTACAGACATTTCAAGGCTCAGAGCAGACAGCCTGGCAGAAGGGGTCCAAAGAGTAGTTTTTAAGGTTTAAAATGTAACACACTATGATAATGTAATGATTCTTATAGGCTGTATGTGAATGCTGTAAGATTCGTATCTTCTACTAGATTGGTTATTGAGAATTAGAATATTCAGCATGGAAGAAAATTTATTGTATTGTAACAGGAACTTTGTCCTCTTTTGTCATCTCTTCTCCTCTTGCTCTCTCTCTCTTTGGGGCTTGCTCCGAGCTGTGGCTGGCAGCTCCAAGCAGGGCCCCTGCACCCACGCCCTCTGCAATAAACCACAAGTTCCAAGACCTGGCTTCAGAGATCTTTTGTCTCCGTCTGTCCTGACCGTCCTACCCACTCGTGCTCCTACACAGCAAATCTCCTCATCTGCTACTATGTGCAAATTCCTGTTCCCCTGTGCAACTCAGCAGTGTTTGTTGTACCTATTGTTTGATGCTCCAAGAAAAAGCTTGCCCCCTCAGCTGAGGTCAGTAAAATAATCCTCTTCAAAACAACAGAAACACCTTAGCAACAGAGTATTAGCATGAGGACAGGATCATAACATATTAATTAACCTGAGGATAATTAAGCATTTTCACTCCCTTCTGGAGTAAACAATTTATTCTGGTCAATTACCAGATCATCAAGATAGGACCAATGAGGAAATAAGCTGCTAATAAGAAGAATTACCCAGCACATTTCTTGGTCAGCTGTACAGCTCTTCTTCTTGTTCATCAAGACTGGGAATTAGTGAGAGGTGAATCAGAGTGGCAGCGGGACAACAACCTGGATGCTGTGCAAGCAAGGTTCAGCAGCAGCTGAAACAGGCATGTTACCAAAACTTCTAGACACAAATGCAAAAGCACAGCACTACAGGGGCTGCAATGAAAAGTCAATCTCATCCTCTTACAGACTTAAACCAAAAATAAATATAGGTCCTCAAAGGGTAATTAGTCTTCTCACACCAGTACATTCCACACACAGTCCATTCCTGCAAATTTTGCTCTATTCTTCTGATCTTTGTCTGCAGTTTTCTTAGGCTGCAGAACTCTTTTAATACATTCCTCAGGACAAGAAAGTAATATATCTCAGATGCCTTAAACTGGGACTGTTATGTTTATGTTATCATAACAACTAAAATTTGAAATTGTCTTGGGCACATAATTAAAGTAATACTTTACAGCCAAATCCCTTTGTTTGTCCTAGAAGCAAAAAGAATAACTTTACCAGAAACTGAAATTATCAAGATGATTTCCTTTTGGGCATCAACAGTACAGAAAGTAATAGTGAGAATTTCTGACAATTTATGACTGTGGTTTGATGCATAGATATTAGCTGTCAGTATTTCACATCACAACTGAAACAAAAGAAGAAACAAGCCTTCATGCAACAAACCAAATCACTGCTTCAAAATATCTTTCTTAACTAACTGGCAAGCACCGAAAGTCAGTCCTAGCCAACGGAAAAGGAGCTCTCCTCCCATTTCCCATTATCCTTGTAACATTATGCTCCGTAATTTCCATTCTACCAACATTCCTCCTGTTATGTCAGAGGTACTCATGAACTCTTTTCAAACAATGTCATTTTAAAATGAGAAAACAGAGGATGTGTAGACTTTTCCATGCTTCCATACAGTTTCCTTTAAATTCAGATAGTTTTCCAACAGTATACTCAATTCACCGGACTAGAAAAACCACAGCATCTGTGAGTCAAATGCCAGTAGGCAGAAATAAATGCTCTATGACCTTGAGGTTTCACCTTCTGAGCCTGTGGCTGAAGTGCCAGATTTACTGGCCATCTAAAGAGTGAGAATGGGGGGAAACAAGGATTGGCTGTATACCCTGACCCACAAAAATGCACTCAGATACCTTCTAAGAATAATGTACAGCTTTGAGGTACAGGACCGAGGGATGCACTTCTGCTTTCACAAACAGCCACAAGATAAAGGTGATGCAAGCCACCAGTGCCATGAGTCAGAAGACAATCTACTGAGGAATGATATCTCCAGCTGAATGTAACATGTTCATAGAAATTTAATACCATTTTCTTCACCTCCCACAGAACTCTTAGGAAACACAAAAAAACACCCCAAAACTGATGGCTAGATCTACTCCCATGGACAGAAACTAGAATGGCATTGATGAACCAACTTGCAGGTGGATCCATTCTTTATTACCAGCATCTAAGATGTACATTTAAGCAAATATATGTTTTGCATAAAAATTAAGCATAAATTGGGCATTTAAGTCTGGTATTTAGCATTCTTGGTTTGGGTTTTTGAAAAAAAAAAAAAAAAGTATGTTTATTTTGGTCAAAAGTATCTGTTTCTATTTCTTGTTTTCTACCTCTGTGACATTCCCTCACTGAATACTCTTGGAATTAGTAACAATGAATTATAAATTAGTATTTGCCTATGTTGTTTTTTTACTGGCATTCAGGCCAGTTTTTATGGGGTTTTTTCCTGGCTTTTTGGTGTGCTCCTCACTAAATCTTCTTATACAATTATTTTCAAAAACTGTTGTTTAAGAGTAGCTTAAACATAGAACCTACTATTTCTAGCATAGAGCTTAGAATCTAGAATTTATCACAGTCACATACAGTATTTTACAAAAGATTAGCCAAAGATCACATCACAGTTAAGAGATAAATTGCATGGTGCCATTGATAAGACTTTGCTTATTAAGTGGCAATGGGAGTACAAATAGTTTAATCTAACATCTCTGTCCTCATTCTTGTAACTTGCACTTTCCAAAGGCTTCTTAGATCTTCCTGTAAAATAGGACTTTTTAAAAAAGCTAAAGTAAAAAAAAAAAAAAACCACAAAAAACCACAAACTTTTTTTCATCAGTTATCTTGCAGCAGGAAGATTTACAGGCTCAAAGAAATCATTTTAACAAACATGAATTAATTCTTCACATTTTTCAAGCCCCACTGTTGTGGGCTACGTTTTCCTTTAGCATCTAACCAGAAGAGAGTAAAATGAACATCTCAGCAGGAATATGAAAGGCTTCCTAATTGCAGAATTGGGCGAATATCAAAACAGGCTTTCTGCAGTAAATCAGGAGTCATTCTTAACACAGAAAAAACGAATTCTCTCATGCCACAGTGGTGATTACTTCCTTTTCAGACAACTTGTGACCAGAACTGCTCTTTCAGCTACAGTTGAGAGACAGACTGAAACCCAAACAGTCCAGAAAGCTTCTTCACAGGAGGAAAGAACTGGTGTAAATTCAGAAAGACTCTTGGATCAAACAAGGGGGTTTATACAGGTACCTCAGTAAGAATGGCACTCAGTGCCTTATTAAACTTTTGTATGTTACCTCTTCCATTTAGTACAGACTTCACTGTGAAACTGCTTTAATCACTGGCAATGGAGAACTGGCAAAGTAGTGCCATTCCAAAAACAGAAACTTGTCAAAGGAAATAAAAAAAATTCTTCAATGAATGAGGATGAATTTTTGAAACACCATATGTAAAGTGAAATACAATCCAACACACTCTAGGGGAGGCTACAGAAACTTTCTGAAAAGCACTGTTCTTGATGAAATGGATTTCACTTTTCTGGGGAAGTACTACATTGCCTTGCACACAGTATTGCAAGGTAACAGTATAAGCTATACTCATTACTGCTCAGTGCTTATAAGCTACTTTGAAGACTGATAGTGGTGTTACCTAAAAATGACACTGGATATTGTGCTTCAAAAACTCCTCCACAAATTGTGAAGTACTTTTTTGTTTACAACATTGTAGAAGAATAATTATGCGTAACACAAAAGGCTGCTCACAGAGTAAGTCAGATCAGCTCCTTAACAGGCTTAACTCATGTACTGGCTTTTTAGAATAGCTTTTATGATGAACATTAATGAATGTGGCTTTAAAAAGAAAAGAGTACTCACCCTGTAGAGAGGGTGGCATTTGTCCTTGAAACATGGTGCCAAACGAGCATAGATCTGCAGGCTATAGTAATAGCTTGCCAGCTGGAGAGATAACGCAGAATGTAATTGTTTTTCAAAGCATTTGTTGGCATCTACCACCTAGAAGAAATAGAGAATTCATTTACATGAAAGAATTAGCAAGCATTACACAACATTAAGTGTACAAACTTTCAAAAAATCTACTTGCTGTCATTTAGAAATAGCCCTATGTTTTTCTGGTGGTTTTTTTCCCCCTTGCACAAACACCTAAACCAAAATGTTTCTGTAACTACACTACTGCTGCTTCTGTAACACACGGTTATTATCCACATTTCTGAGTTACATTAGAATTGTCAGTCAGGTGGCCCAACTTCTGTTTTAAGTAAGAAAATGTATCTTTTCACCAGTGCCATGCTCAGTGGACAGTCCAATGGCATTTGTTCACTTTGCTTTATATGCAACAGCCCAATCTGTAAAAATGTGTATTAAAATGAAATTGAATACTTAAGATTTTAAAACCTTAAGGAAATGAAATTTGCTAACGGAATTCTGCTATGAATAGTCTTTCCTAGCAAAAACATACAAACAAAGTCCCTATCATCATACCTGTGGCAGTGCAAGCAGATAGGCAAGAGACAAGGCCGCGTCCTTTGGTAAAGCATCGCTTGCCAGCTGTAGCAGAACTGCAACAGAGAGGGAGCAGACACAAAATCTGGATTACTGACCCACCTGGCCTTGAGAGCTAGCAAACAAAATGTTTTCAGGGCAACTATATTTTATTAGACACTAGCTTGAAGCACTCCAGACATACTTAATTAAACACTTATCAGCA
Source organism: Passer domesticus (assembly GCF_036417665.1). NCBI lineage: Eukaryota > Metazoa > Chordata > Aves > Passeriformes > Passeridae > Passer > Passer domesticus. The sequence goes on along the minus strand of NC_087476.1, from coordinate 12,967,328 downwards.
CAATCCAAAAGAGATAATACATAATTAAACTGCAGCACAGCTTTACCTTAACTTCCAGGCAAAGTATTTGATGCATTAACCAAAGAAGAATGAGATTATGCAGCAACACATACTAAACAAAGCCACCTGTACTGATTTCCAAGAAGTAAATATTTTGCTTGTAAAATCAAGGAAGTAATGAAATGTTGTAAGGGTTCGAAGATGCCAAGGAGAGGAATGGTACAAAATGTCTTCTCTTCAAGCCTGAGCTCTAATTCCCTTATCACTAAACACAACATATCATATTAAAAACTTCTGCCTCAATTAAAAATAAAACCAAAAAACACAAGTATCATAAGAAACACCACAGCAAGGTTCTGCTACATACTGAAAAAAAGTATCAGTACTATAGCAATTGTAATAAATTCACCAAAGGATAAGCATTCTGATTATAAACACACATACTTCTGGAAAAACTGACACAAAAATCACCTGCTTTTCCTACATTATAGATACCAAACTTGGGCAGAAGGGTTGTTTCCATTATTATAGATTACATTATTACTAATGTTATTTATAGCAATATTATTTCAATAGGAAGAAGCTATCTTCCAGCAACTTAGCTCTTTGTTTATTTCTAGAAAGTGTCAAAAACCTGTTTGTTAATTCCCAAATTACATAAACTCCTCTGCAGGGCATGCTGGTAAAAACCTGATTACTTTACACACATTCCCGCAGTGAATTCTTTGTTCCAAAGAATGACTTATAAAAGGCTTGAATGACCAATTACAATTTTAAGACTATCATTAATTTGCCATCAGCCTGAAGTGGATTTACATGCCAGCCCTCAGCCAGATACAAGCACTAAATTTCTATGTGACAAGTCACCACAAAGGCTGCAACATAAGCCTGTCCAACAGTACCTATCCTTTGCCCTTCAAATGGCTTTTACTGTGCTTCAGACAGCTTCTTGCTTCTGACAGATTGTTTCTGCTATACTCTAAATAACCTCTTTGCTGTCCAAGCAAAGATAGTACAAACTCTAGAAATATCTAATATTAAAATCTGATTAAAATTGCTGGCTCCTCCTCTGATAACAAGAAGTTACTTTATCTATCCTTACAACCACCTCTAGTTAAATAGAAAAAAAAAGGGAGGAGGAAGGAAGAGTTTCAGCTCTGCTCTCTTTTCCCTTTCTTTGGAGAATTAATGTTAATAAAACCTCTTGAATACACAATAAAATATGGGTTCCCTTTCAACTTAATATCCCCAACATGTCTACTGACACACTTGCAAAAACTGATCTTCCAAAGAACATGGTACCAACAGAGGGCCAGAAGACAATATGGTTTTCTTCACACTTTTGCATGAGGTGTGACACAATGGCATCCCAACTGCCAGAAGGTATGTAAGAACTGCCTCTACTGTCATACCTTCTAAGAAAAAAAAAAAAAAATTCCTCTGTACTGATGCAATAAATTTTCTGCATGCTGGTGTGTTCATGATAGATTTTCAGGCATCCATACTTAGATGTCCACTTTACATACACACAAATACATGTATGCAAAAATAATTTCATACAGCTTTCTGTCTCCCAGTGAAGCCATACAATAATCCTCTGCAGTCTAACACGGCTGAGTTCAAATCACAGGCTCCAGACATTAGCAGGATGCCATTCTGTCCTGTCTTGTATCTTCACAAAATTACAGGAACTTAATGTCATTTCAGACCACTACCAAATCTGGAATTTGCCAAAGGGATTAGACATTACAGGGCTGGCAAACCAGGGAGGACAGGCAGTGACAAACAAAATGCCAATGCTGCTGTCCCCCTGCTGTCCCACAAGCACAACTTTCTCAGAGAAACACAAAATTATTTTGATTTTACAAATATATTTGTTTCCTGCGCAGGTCATTATGCCACAGCCTGTTTGAGAGGCTAAATATTGAAAAAAAATGTTTATCTGTGAAAACTGGAATTTCTCCATACCTAGAAAGTTTCAACTCACTTTCCATGGACTTTCCTCTGAAAAAAAATTTCAAAAACTGCTTTGAGTCTTCAATTGTTCATTTAGCCCATGATAAAATCTCAATAAACTTAGAAGTATATACTGCATTTAAACAGCCATGTCTACAAGTGACTACAAAATTATGGGAAACATTAAGGTATTATTTGCTCTAAAACCCCTGAGGATTAATAGGTATGACCATCTGTCTTGGGTTTACTCTGAGTTTAGTGGCAAATCTGGTTAGAAGGATATACAGCCATAATTTCAAATTGCATCTTCAACCTCCTGATCAGTCTCTAAGGCCTATGGGGAAAGAAAACTCTGAATTAAACAGAGATGCACACCATGGCCTCAGCCACACCAAGTCTGGGTGCACAAGCAGCCCACAGCTGAGGAAGGAGTGCTTTACAGGACTCAGGGAGAGGAGAGTTACCATTTCACTTGGAAATACTCAATTTCCACCTACATCCAGATACCAAGGACAAGAAAAGTCAAGGTCCAAGGCTTGTAACACTACCAGAGCCGTAAAAGCAGCAAAATATCTTGAGTTTTATTACAGAGTCTTATCAAGGCCAGACTGGATGGGGCTCTGAGTAACCTGGTCTAACGAAAGCCATCCCTGCCCATGGCAGGGATGAATACACAATAAAATATGGGTGAAATAAGGGGTTGAAACGAGACAATTTTTAAGAGTCCTTCCAACCATTCTACAATTCTATGAAGACGCACACTGTCTATGAGGAAAGTGTTTAACCAGTCTCTCACACTGCACATGGCACTGTTATAGTAAACAAAGTCTGATGCTTACTCCAGTCTCTCCTAAGACAAAGTGTCAAGTACAATGAAGACTTCTTTGCTAAACTGCATCTCCCTCCAGGTTCTTCAGTTCTTTTGATGGAGTTGAAACCTGCTGCTGTAGCTGTCCTAGAAGACAGCTACAAGCAAACAGCTGGGATTCAAACTCATCAGCAAAATCAACTGAAACCTGCTATGCTTGCAGTTACTAGACCAGTGCAGTAGCTGACATCTCATACCAGCATTCGAGTTTTCTATGGCAAAATCCTCCTGAAAACGTACAGGAAGCCTGAAAATGATAAAAATGCAGAATACCAAGTGGGATTCATATCTGTGTGATTCCTTAAACTTCAGCAGTATGCTATCAATACATATATTTTCAATTTGCACAATCCTAAACGTGTTAACTCATCATAAAGACTTCGAAGAGAATTGACAAAACAAAGCTTTAAGGGGTAAGAGGCGGGATCCAATATCATTAACACAGGGCTAAACACACCACAAAGAGTAAATTATTAATCCAATTATTCAGAGAAAGCTATGTTACACTTATGCTTAAGAACAGTTTACTGAGTACCAAAAGATGTAATACAAGAAAGGACTGATGAGTCCAGAATAAACACAGCCCATTTTTCCAGAGGAAAACACTGAACTCTGTTTCAGAGCACAGCTGGAGGGACTCTTAAGTGAAACTGACTATAGAATAAAAGTGGTAGAAGAGAAGTATTAAATGGCAAAAATTTTATTCTGCACACTTAAGAGGAAGGAGATAGATGCTCAAAAACTGAAGCTAGAATCTAAAATTTCTTTTACTCTTCAAGCAAAAGTCCCCACCACTGAAATTTCCATCTCAAAAGCAGCCACTGAATTGTAAACAATCAGTTCCAATTACTCAAGTTCTAGCAGTAACTGTTACCACACATTTGCCAAGTAAACCATTTTCCCTAAGGAAGCAATAAATACTTTTTAATACTTGCCTCCCCTTTCTGCTTTAAGACATAGGAATTAAAGCTTAAGGCCTATGGGCTGCAGCATGCAACAAATGAGATTTTAAGTACTGATTTTAGAGGATTTTTTTGCATTAAGAGAGCATGTAAAGAACAAAACATGCACACACCCAATTTATACAAGCTGTTGCTAATCTTTTCCGATTCACAGTGTTGTTATATTAGAACTGCACAGGTTATCTGTACAAACACCACATATCTCAAACTATTGAATCATATACTTGTAAGACAAATTTTCATTAAACAGTTTGAGTAAATGTGTGGCTTATGAAGAAAGCCTGTCATGAAACTTCTCATCTAGCAAGTGATTTAATATACTCATTTTTCATGACAGAATTTACCACAAGCCAAGTATAATACATATATCTTCCTTCAAAAGACACTAACAGCATGTAATATTAAACAGTTAATTTCTTAAACCAGCAGGAGACACCCAAAAGGAATGATAACCACAGGTGGTTTTTTGTTATTTTTTTTAATTGAATTTTTTCAGTTAAAAATTATTAAATATAACCTATAACATGTAGTCATTTCAGAAGACGACAGTTCTGATGATTCCACAAGCTGTAGTCAAGAATTAATTGGCAAATAAAATACTACAATGAGCCTTCAATACTGAAACCTGGATATACAGTGATACAGAATGTGATCAACTGAATATGCAGGCATACAGAGGAATAACTCACACTGGCTTGCAAATTCCCATTACCTGTACATGGTAATATTCAGGAAACCTTCAACAATTCTTATCATTGCCAACCTCCAAATAACACTTACTGCTTATTTAAAGAGAACTTTCATTTTTCTATTCTTTGCTGAGCAACTCCTCTTAAAACCACCAATTCCCTTGAAAACTCTGCAGCTACTTCTAACAAGACTTCTTATCAACAAGAGCCATTGAACCAGATCACAATTCATGCAAAACACCCAGACAATACTTCAAATCGTTCTGTGCAATTCTCCCCACTTAAAACTACCCACAGATACTTCTGTATTTACTATATATAGAATGAATATATTCAATTTGTCCATACCTTCTGTAGTTGGAAGTAGGTCTTTTCCTTCACTCTTTGTCTCTGTGAGTTTCCCTGTTCTCAGCAACACTTCTGCAAAGCTTTCCAAAGAATTGTTCTGGTATGTTCCATAGCTGACTTCAGACTGGAAGTAAAAAGACAACTGACAAATGCATTCTACACGTGCATTTTTATTTGAATCACTTGCATCACAGGCAGCTGCTTATCTCCATTCCTCTATTTGTTTTCCTTTGTATAATTCTAGATTTTTTCCTACTATGGCACAGAACTTTAAGCCACACATATATTCAAAAACTGCGTCTTTTCACTTGAGTATAAGATCGCAACAACAAACTGCAGACTTCTGTAACTGTAACTTACTTCTGCAACATATGGATCATCAATTAGAGACTCATAAAATGGATGACAGCCTTGTTTTTCCACAGAAGCATTTTCTCCAGACCCACTTTTTAATACATCTCCAAATTCTTGGCCCTGGGAAAAATAAGTATAGTTGAGCCTAGTTGTAAAAAAGCTCATAAAAATGCTGTAAACACTATGCAGAAGGGAAACAACTGTAAATGAAAAGATCACTGAATTCAGTGGGGAGCAATAAAGGAGTCATCTTACATAAACCAGTTCTGAATGAAGTCCAGTATTCTTAAAAAAGGAAAGAGAATCATGTTCAAAAGTAGTATCACAGAAAATAGTGGCACAAACACTATAGAAAAGTCTCTGAAATAGAGGAAGTAGAAACGAGAAACTGCAAAGGAACAGCTTTGAATACAAGATGACAGTATTTAAAGACTAGGCTTTACTGTGCTTTGTTCCCCAAAGTTTTAAAGTTCTGCCAAATTTCAATTAGGCCTTCTTACACTATGCTAAGAAAACAGGAGAAAACAGACTAGAAAACAGCTTTAGACCCCTTCCTTCATTGGGATTTCCTTGCAAACAGTCCTGTGATGTCTGTAGTTTGTTTATTGATTTAAGAGTTCAGCTATCAGGTCCTACAAAGGAGCTGAGTTTTTAAACTAATGTACCACAAATGTGTAAACATCTGGGGACACATCAGGAATCCCTTACATGTAATGGTCGCAGGTAAGTTAAGGATCTCTTCCACCACTGCCCATCACTGACAGCATGCAGCATGGCTTTGGTAGTCAGAGTTGTGTTGGACAACACCTTCATGGTTTTGGATGTCGTCCAGTACAACAAATCAGCGGACTGGCCAGAGGAGACGCTGGTTTCATCCTGTGACATATCCAACACACAATGCAGGGGTTAGACTCCTGCTCTAATTAGGTTAGTGACCTAAAGCCAAACAAATGCATTAGAGTTCAGACACACTATATTAATAACACACTTGAATTACCATTAATTCAGGCAGCAGCTGCCAAAAACAAACAAAAGACAAACTAAAAGTGATTTAGGAGTTTCACTGGGAAGTAAGCAGTGTGATCAGCAGAACACTTGGTCCCTTACTCAGTTATCACTCCCTGTTTCCACAGAGAGCACTGGTTTTAATTCCAAAGTTTATAATGACAATGTTCTACATAAATGTTGAATGTTTCTACTAAAATAATCACCTCTCTACAAACGTGAGTTATTTTCCTATACTGAAGTTAATCTTTGATAATTCAAGAAAGCTGATACTAGAGACAATCTTGTATTCTTACAGAGGTAGAATTAAGTCGAATTCCCAATAGGGGAAATGGTAGAGATGTAAATATACATCTCTAGACCAACTGATAAAGTATCACCAAGCTTTGAAATTTTGCAGCTGGCACACAAAATACTGAAAAAACAGCCAGCCTAAAAGACTACAAGAACCCCAACCTTTTCTCAGTCAAAAACTGCTTCTGCAGTACATGCACATATTATGTGCATGTATACATTCACTTAGTATGAACTCACACATAACTCCACTCTTAAAAGCAGATACATGTTCCACAAGCAGGGCTCTCAATACCAGCTCTTCCTATGTAAAGCATTTAAGTAATACCCAGAATATCCAGGTTGTCTGATCTGTGCTATTCCAGCTGCCAAATGTGTTAATTGCGTGCTTTACAATGTATGCATAATAATCATAAACATATAATTAGCAGGCTGAAGAAAACACACCGTTTTCACAACAAAAAACAAGTATTTTCCTCCATACAGCAAACTTGAACAGCCAAATGTTTATCCCTAACAACTCTATTATTAATTTCCCCATACACAGAAGTATATTGGAACAGAAAAATTCTACCTGTATAACGGCATGGGATGTATTAGTTTACAACTAATACTAATTCAACTAATTCATTACAAAACCTCAAACATGAGAGCCAAAGTTATACTGAAAAGAAATACATCCCACTGTAACCTCAGAGGAAAAATGTATCAGCTTCAGTAAGGTAGAATTTCATGCAGAAAACCTTATTTTTAGTACCTTTTAGTATAACATACAGTAAATTACTGCCTCAAGCTGACCATTGAAGTAGCAGGTTCACCTTAAGTCCTTCAGCATTTGTTTTAATCTTTTCCGAAATCATCATATGCATTTCACAGATGTGCCACTAATGAATCAACTGGCTAAACTGGGAATTTCAGCTCCTGCTTCACCAAATTAACGAACGCATGCCAAGTACAACCCGTCAGAATTTTTACAGCTCTGAAAAATTAAAACCAACTGAAAATTCTAGGTCTGGTGGCCTGGGGGAAGAATGTCTTGTTCACATGTTTTTTAAATAAACCATTTTAAGTACTTAGTAAGACACATTTTTTTAATTTATTTTAAATGTTACATACAGAATTCTAATTCCTCTCTGCCACCATTTTCAATGCTGTGACATGCCCAGTTGATTTTTCATGGAAGAAAAATAAACCAAAATAAACCAAAATAAAACAGAACGAGAAAAAAAAACATCCCACCCTAGCTGTCAACTGCATTTGAGCAAAGCACTTTTCTTTAAATCAGCCTCCTTCAGCAGTATGAAAACTAATGATCCAACTTGTATGCAGGTGTTAATGCTTATGGCACTACTGCTATCAGATAAACTCTACTGACTTTTGTTTAAAAGTAATTTCACTCTTACCAGTAATTACACTTTTTTCAGCAAAAATAGAAATTCTGTTTTCTGAGAAGTCATTTTACTCTGTACGTGGAGCAGCAACATTTACAGGTTACAACTTTTTGCTATCTCAATCTCTCACAAAATAAGTTATTTCTTAAACAAGGCTGGAGATCTCATCTCAAGAAAACAACTTTAATTTTATCATTTAATTGTATCTTTAGGGAGAAGTTATATTTTGGGGGTCCTGAAAGGTGTTTGGGAGAAATTATTTTCTTCTATTAATTATTCCTGACATCCTTTATAAAGTAAGCACTTCTGATTAAAATCAAAGTAGCAACAGCAACTTATTATATAGTAGAAAAATTAGGAGATTGAAAATCTCCTTGAATCTAAATTGTGTAAAAAAAAGACAACCAACAAATTCTGAATTATCAAGTTACTCTAAAAGAACAGCTAAAATATTTATATAAATATATACAGCACATGTTCAATATTTATATACACCTTTGCTCCTACATACACTTATATAATTCCAAATAGTTTAATGAGAGGACAAATAACAATGCCAACTGTTTGTGAGACAAGCCACACAGGAGACAGTAATAAATTAGAACAATTGCAGCACGAATTTTAGGATTGGTTTTGGTCTTTAATGACAATTCGTCAAGGTGCAAGGATTAAAACTTGCAAAAACCATACACTGCATACACTTTGTATGTTAACAATCATTTTATGTCAAGACTATGAAGGAAATGAAATGAGGTAGAACAGAGTCTGTTCAAAAACAGAGCATCACACATTAGGTCTTCCTTTTCCCTTTTTGGTACTTCCATTGCCAAACAGGAATTTAAAATAGTCTCTTTTACATACGTAATCATGCAGAATCTACACGTGGTTTTTTGTGCCTTGGAGGGTTCTATATTGGGGATTTAAATTTTTTTTTTCAATGTCTGTTACAGCTATGAACCACTTGAAGTGAAAATTCCAGTCCTGCAATGATAAACCAGACCCTAAGTGAGAGACTATGGAAAAGATTCAACTCAAGATGACAACACCAGTATTCAACAGTCACAGCCTGAATGTTCAGGCTCTTACTAGGACCATAATATCGTGGAAAAAAGAAGTAACCCAGCCCAAAGCAGACACAATGCATTTGACTCAGCTGCTGAAACAGAGGCTTGGATGAGTGCCTGAGAGATACAGCAGAAATTGAGACAGCTGCTTAACACCTGCAGATCTGACAGGAACATTTTGGAGCAGCAGCTAAAGGACAAGAGCATAACTGATCATGACTCTCTAATAATTTCTAACCAGCTGTGATAACAATGTGTGACCTACCAACTTAATGTAAACAAATGTTCTAAGAGATCCTGTCTTTTCCCAGATATAGTGCTTGGGAAAACTGGAAAAGCAAAGACACTAATGCTCTGCCAATCAAAAATTTTCTTTTAAGAAGCCTTTAAGAAAATAATTCTTATAATTTGAACATATGTTCAAATTATTAAAAAATCATTATTATATTTTGAACATATTAATTTCTCAAGAAAATGTCTAGAAAATACATATTTTCTATCAAGAGTTCATTCTAAAAAAACCTTTAAACTTAATTTCTCTTGGGTTGATGTGCCACGTAACAGTAATTACACTTCCATATTCAGATATATAAAAAATAATGATTTATAACAGATGTAAACATAATTTAAATATTATGCAGATTTAACAAATTCAGAGCTCACAAGGCAACTGATTAATATTGTTTTGTGCTTATACACAACACAGCATCTCATGTCTAAGCATTTTATTTGAATTTAATAATTTTACCATTAATATTCTGACAGGCTTTTCATTAATCAAGAGCTTAATCTTCTCACCAAGATATTTTGGTTGAGAAGCACAAGATTAGTTGTTTAGGCACTTGTAGCACACACAAGTAAAAAGGATGAGGAAGTAAAAAGGATGACGAATGGTGAAACTTAACATTTTGCTTAAAAACAACCTGGTACATTGGAATCATCATAGCTTCCACAGCATAACTTCTCAAATGGATTCCATGACTTCAAACAACAGTGACAAGGTGACACAAAGCTTGTGCAAATGCATTAGCTCCTACAGAATAATGACGTGCAGCTTTATCACAGCATTCATGAATTTCTTTTAGAGTAGGACCAGAAACTTGGAGAAAAGTTATGCTGAAGTCAACATGAGAGGAATATTAAATGATCCATTTCTAAGCAGTCTATTTATATATATAGCCCGCTCATATCAAGATTTCTGCAAGTTTCAAAGGAAAAAAATTTGGAGGAAAAATTGAATACAAATGAAATCATATCACAAATTCCTAGGGAAGAGTTCACCAAGAAAAAGCTGATGAGAAAGTATGACCAGCTGGCGATGTTAGTTAATATAAAGGAAGAAATGGTAATAGAGACTAATAATTCAATGCTAGGCAAAAGAGGGATAGAAAAACGTCACTAAAGGTTTAAAAAGCAAACGTGATATATTTACAGATAGGTATTTTGAATGCAATAGAAAAAGGGATATCCAAACACATGTATGCCACACCTTAATCGAGTACAGATAAGAAAACTTACACTTGGGGCACCAATTTGAAAAAGCATTAGTAAGTGAGAAAAAACATTTGTCAATTCCCTGAAATAAGGATTGTCTAAGTTAATCAGGATGTAAGTGATTTTTTTTTTTCTTTAAAGAAACAAAAATTCTGTGCAAGACGATGAAGGTGAAGCACAGGGAATTAGATGAAGTGTAACTGGAAGGATGGCAGTTATGGGATTCGGTGAAGTCAAAAAAACTGAATTATTGAATATATTGCTTTTCTAACACTGCAGATGTCTGTAACAAAGGAAAAGTTATACAGTGAGTAAATTTTTGGCTATGTTTCCTCCTGTGTCATTCCAAGAAATGAAAAAAAACTATAAATCCCTATTAAGTCAACTGGGAAAGAACAAAACGAAAGAATTAGCAAATATACATAACTTCATTTCCTAGTGTAACAGTCTGAAACACAACATGCCAAGGAGCCTTATTAAAGAAGAAGAAAATACACCTCAGTGCAGCAACATAGAAACTTGCCAATTGTCTACCTACTTTGAGTTCTAAAGAAACAATCAACCACAACTATGGGGGGTGGGAAATAAAAGCTATATTGGAGAAAAATTCTCCAGCATAATGAATATTGCTTTCAATATGCAAACTGAAATGATAGCGAAGTTAATTAGTGAGTTTACTCAACTCTGATAAACCTTTGAATAGTTTTCTGAATCATTTATATGCATGTCTAATTGTTCTGCCACAATATAGTACAACAGCACATGAAAGGTGATGCATGACAAATTTTTATAGATATCAAAATATTGTAAACATATGCATCCACACCTGTATCAATTTTATAAACATCTACTTAATAACCTACCACTCAGAGAGATGCATCTATGGATTTCCAGAAAATAAAATGCATTTGTGCCAGTGAAACAGACCTGTTCTTCATAGTGATGATTCTGGCAGACACAAAATGTTTGACCCTCTTCCTCTGAATACTGTTTGTAGTGCTATTTTACCTTCCTTCCATTTATTTCATATATATGCAAATACACACATCTACATGTACGTCTACATATGCATGTATATACATACATATACATGCACATGTGTATTTATACACACATATGCACATGTACATACATAAAAACCATACACAAAATATGGACATATTCTCCAAGGAGGATGGAACTCTCATATTTTCTCAAAAAGCCACCCTATGCAACATGAACTTTCTCTTTCTTTCTTTCCTTCCCTCTTTCACCACCCCCTTTTAATTTTTTGTTTTTTGCATACTTCTTTAAGGCTTTTGATCACCCCCCTCCTCACCCCCAGATTTATTTATCACTCACCTATTTCATTCAACAAAACACAGAGAAAAGAAGAAATTAAATATAGAATTTTCCACTTCAAAGAGTGTGAAAAACATTCCTGTTTTCACAAATAGGTAAATAATTACATCTTTAAAGAGAGAAAAGTACTTGCAATTGTACACATACAGACATAAAATAATTGAGGTAAAAGCAGAAAGAATAATAGACTACTTTTTTCCTGTTGTCCTGCCTGTGAAACACTCAATATTCCTTCTGATCTTACATATAAAAATAATTTCACATGCAATGTACGAACATTATAAAGTAACAAGTCATAAACTTCATGATGCACACAACTAAGGGGAAAAATAAGTTTAATTATAACCATTTTTTGGCTAAATATGTATTTCAGGCTTAAAATTGTTGTTTTGCAACTGGGACAGATTTAAAAAAAAACCAAACCAATAAAAATGTCTATTTTAATGTAAGTTTTTTTGCACTTTTCCCACCTCTGGGTTGATGGGTTTTTTTTTCTCAAATGTGCTAAGGCTGTACAAGCAACTAAAAATCAGAACAAAGTATAAATACAGAAGAAAAACCTTGACGTTAATCTAACAACAGAAAGTAATAAAAGTCTAATGTTGCTTGTTCTATCTAGTAAGCAGACATGTTGCTAAAAACTCAAATTCCGTTCTTCAGAGTAACGTACAACAAAGTCATTTTTACCTTTAAAATTCACATTAAAACTTACCTCTGTATCCTTACTGATCAACAAAGAAGGCCCAGAGATACTTGAATTCTCACCTCCTTCAGAAGGAAGAAGCTGGTAATTCACAGTCTGATAAAGAATCTACAAACATGAAATAAATTATTATCTTTTGCCAGTCAAATAAGCCAATGAAAGAATTATTATTGATTTCACAGGAAACCCAAGAAACTGACACAAAGGCTTCCATGATAGAAAAGGAGGAAGGGGAAGACTCAAAGAAGAAAACACAGCATCCCTGACATCCTCTCACTGTTGGAGTCTCTAGACAAAATGACCTTCCCTTCTCCGTGAATTTTGTGCAATATTTTTCCCACAATCTAAGATTTTTTTTTTCAACTTTATGAACCATGCTGTACAATGTAAAGTAAAGAAATGTCATGAAAACATCCATTATCTCAACTGAGACTCTGAGGCACTGGGCAACTCCACAAAGACAAGTGCTCCACAGGACAGCAGTTTGGTGAGCAGAAGTTCTGCACAGAACTTCCACCTTCGCACATTGCTTGCACTCTCAGACACTTCTGTTCAGGGGATATTTTAAGGAAAAGGCTACACACTTGCATATGCCTTAATCAGGCTGCACATGTGCTGTAGCTATGATTCCCTTTCTCCCCCATTCTTACATTCTGTGTCCAAAGACCTCTAAGATGTTTCTATTACACAATTATACATCTAAGAACACTGTGAACTCTTAGACAACTAAGACAATTATGAACTCAAGTCATAGTATGTAGACCAAGCCACAATTACAGTGAACAGAAATTTAACATTTTGACAACCTAAATTACTACCCTTCAATTTCAAATAAAACTTTTGCTATGTCACCTTGACATAGGCTGTATTTAAATGCCACAATTATGTGTTCTCACATATATACTGCAATCAGCTCAACACCTAACATGTGATTCTATCAAGTCAGTCATTGCAGAGTTAATAAAGATTGCTCAGACACAAAGCCTCTTGTAAATGTTAAAACCATTACATCATTGAAATCTGTGAGAAACTAATTTAATTGCATATTGCGTCAAGATCATAAAAATCATAGAATAAACCCCTAATAGACATTTATGTGGGCATTTAATGAAGATGCATTGCAAAATATAAGTACCCAGAAAATATTTTAAAATTTCATCAACTGCATTTTTAAATAAAATATTTGAATCAGGCAATCAATAAAGAAATTAAAAGTATTAAAGATAGAAAACACAACTGCACTTCCACTTCAGAAACCGATTCATCACACAAAACTGCTTAGAAAGAGACCTCATTTGCTGAACTAGAACAGTGAAAGTAGAGGAGTAGAGCAGAACAAATATAAATATACTGGAGGGTGGAACTTAAGATACTTGAAAAAGAGCCCAAGTCCCCTTTACTTTGGTAGGCACTGAACTGCCACGACAGAAGCTCCAGAGACAGGTACCTGTGTTTGCAGTGAGCTGCTCACGGCCAGCAGCGCCTCTATGGCGCAGGGGGGACAGTGTGTCAGAGCAAAGGCCATCAGCTCCTGGCGCATCCCCAGGTCCTGGAAGCCTTCTGACTGCCCCAGCTGACTGCACACCTCCCAGCTTTTAGAATAGCCTGCAAGGCAACACAAAACATACTTCCTGTCACAACTGAAAGGAGGATGCTGCCCAATTCTTACTGGATGAGATAAAGGAGGGCATGTGGTATTTCTGTCAAGGCTTAACATCCCCTGAAAAAGGAACTATAAAGGCTTCATAAAACAGAGATGTAGCTCAACTTTAGACTGACCAAATACATAAAAGACTAATTTTTATCATATTGTAGATAACAATAAAATAGGCATCTGTAAGCTTACATCCTGTATTTTTACATATTACAATAAGGAAGTCCTCATTTATTTCAGTTCATCATATGGAACACCTTACTGGAGTCCCTGTAAAAAACAAAGTACCAAATATATCACCTGATATATTGAAAAAATCTCAACACATCTTGAATTTGCCCCTCCTCCTTCTCAAAGCAGAAAAAAAGACCCAAAGAAACAAATCCCATCTTCCTTAGTATTTTGACACATGTATTTCATTTACTTCCACTCATACTGTCATATACACAAATCATATAAATAGCACAAATATATAAACATCTAAAGAGTTTTGATAGAAAGGCAGACTTCTAAAAGACCTGCATTTTCCTGCTAGCTGCAGTCACAAGGTTTTACCTCTCTGACGGGGTGACAGTGTAAAAAGCATTAGACACTGTGGTTCCCAAAGGCATACAGAAAAGCTCCCTGAGGTTACACATCCAGTAGCTCAGTGCACACTTATTCCATGCTGTATTTGCTGTTTGTGTCTCTATTCAATGCCAGTGTACTTCCAATAACAAGATGTAACTGCTGTTTTAATGAAATGGAACAATGTGAAGTACCACACCTCACAGTAAGACAAAAGTCAGAACTCAGATTTCCACCTCCATCACCTCATGCATCCCTTATTTATTCACCTGTGGCCATGAGCTCCTGGCAATGCATACTAGCTGCTTTGTAGTCCTGGAAACTGAGAGCCTGTTCCACTAAAAGGATTAAAACTTGACCTCTTCTCTCCATCTGATCATCTCCTGTAAGAAAAAAATCAAACTTTTTATTAATTAATTGGAATTAATGGTCAACTTAAGCTTGCCACTTTATTTCTTAAGAATTAACTATATACCACAACATGAAAAGCCCCTCTTTAAACTGAAACAAAAATAAAATTTCCTGAAGGAAACAATAAAAGGAGTTAGTATTTGAAAAAAACATTGGCACAATAGCTTGCAAAAAACCCCAAACCAATTAGCATGTTATGTCGAGGTTAAAAAAAAGAAGGTTTTGAAAATTGTATTTATGTATTGGTCGAAGACCAAAACTGATATTTAAGCTAAGTGACATATAAATCAAAATCCTGCCACTGAAAAAAATAAAGTCTATGTACTGTAATAGAAGAAAATAATTAAAATGTTTGTTTTCTTATAATATACAGAGACCCATTTTAAACTGCCACTTCATGGCTCCAATTAATGCATGAGATGCAGAAAATGTAAGCATTTAAAAATCCATAACCTCATACATTGAGTGAATAGAACTGAAACTAATTTTTCCATATCATACATCCATCTCAGCCACCAGACCTTCTGGACAATGCCTCTTCCACTAGTTATGAACCAGAAGTTACACTTCAGATACTACGGAAGCCTTCTGACTAAAGTTTCATCAAGAATCTTTGTAGAAAAACGTCCTGACCTCAATTTTAATACATCATCATTCACAGATGAAAATCTAATGAGACAGCTAATCTCCATCTCAAAGCCTCTGATGGTCAATACAAATAACATTTATACCTGTCACCCTTTACTAGGCATCTATATTTTTTTAAGCCTTTTTCAATTTAGAGTGAACAATCTGCTGGAATTAGTTTGTCCAGTCTTGTGCTCAAAAGACTATGTATGTCCCTGCACTCTATGAGAAGGTGACAAAACATACACAGGAAAAACAAACTATTAATTTAGGAAAGAATTTTTAGAATAAAAACAAGTGGATTTTTTAAATGCAAGCTTCTTGCTCACGCTTCCCCTCTATTATTAAAAGCAATTTTATGCAGTCAGTGTTGTTACAGTAATTTGAAAAGGGCACTGGTTTATGAAACTGTATTACTACAACTTGTGAAATGCAAATATTTCAGAAGGTTAAACAGATCCAGTTTCAAAAACCATTTAAAGAGTACATGTTCTTAAATTGCATAGCTGTTATTTTTAGCTCCACTTTGCAGATCCATCACCACGGACAAAGCAAATTTCTTTTTAAAGCCTTCTCAAAAGGAAAGCTGTAGCAGTTGCACTACAATGACATTCAGGCAAGTGAAGTTACCCTAATTACTGAACTCAATCAAGGCTCCCCTAATCCCTGCACATCACGACTAACTCAGCTGGGAGAACAGGTTAGCTTCCCATCATTTTATCTTCCAGCCTCCTGCTCAATATACTGCCAGCACTCGATGCTGCAAATTAATCACATTCAAGACTCTCCTGTTGCAAAATGATGCCCTCTGGAGCCTGGGAACCTCTAATTCGGGCAAAAGCAATTACAGATGACAAAGAGGTGCTTCTATCC
The DNA here is from genome assembly GCF_036417665.1 of Passer domesticus. Classification (NCBI taxonomy): domain Eukaryota; kingdom Metazoa; phylum Chordata; class Aves; order Passeriformes; family Passeridae; genus Passer; species Passer domesticus. The sequence goes on along the minus strand of NC_087476.1, from coordinate 12,950,727 downwards.
TCACAAGCTAAATGTGAACTGTCATTTCTCTAAGCGAGGGACACGTACTTGCCACTCACCTCCTGATGTCCACTTCACCCTGACAGCTTGACTTCTTACAGAGAGATCTGACTAAGTAGCAGACACAAAGGAAAGTCAAGAGAAACAATCAAACTATAACCCCCTCAGATTTCAGGCAAAATAATCACTGCTATTTATGCCCACTTATAAATCAATGGGACTGAAGGAAAGAAAGGAAGTACATTTGGACCAAGGAATGGTTTCTTTAACTGTGCTTGAGCTGCTGTATGGTATCAAGTCCCCCATCCCTAATGTTTCAGCCAAGGACTTTTGGTGCAGGAGGATCCATCTCTGCGGTTTTACAAAAGCACAAGTGTAAAAATAAAAGGATAACTCACTAACACTTCCATTACCTTGGCACTCACTGTTAGGGCAGAGAACAACCAGAGGCTCCAGTGTTACTCAGTGAACCCCTCCCTGAGTGAAACCCTTTTCCGCACAGCTTTCATTAACCATGAAGTGACTGATAATGCTCACTGCTGCAGTTTAGTTGTCATCTTCTATTCAGACATAGAAAAACTCACCGCTTCAGCTTTGTAACACATCATTTGATGGCATTTTAATAATAAATTCTTATAAAATGAAAAATTTTGAATTCTAAACTGTCTCCCTTGCCATTCTGACAGCTATCCATGACGTAAACCAAGACAGGAACGACAAAAGTGACCTGATTATATTACATAGTAATTCTGTTTCAAACCTTAATGATAACACCTGACATACAGACTCAAATTCAGAAACTGGAAAGTGGAAGGGGATAATCTAAATGATTCTGAGGTTATAATAAAAATAACAAGAGAAAAACCATGAAAGCTCAGAAATAATAGTATTTTTTCTCTTGAGAAATAAAGGCTATTCAAATACTTTTTAAAAGCTTAGATCCAGGCTGGATTATAAAAAGAAAAAAGCTTCTTGAAATACCTTGGGTAAGATGCATAGTATTTGTGAGTGGATAAAATAACATTATCCTGAATGAAATCATGCCATTAAAATATAGACGTCAAATGATATCAACACTGTACTTCAGAAATTCCATGTCATCTAGATTTAGGTGATTTAAGAAATCAGAAGCCACCTACATTGTTCCAAATGCAAGAAAGTCAATGTTAAGTAAGATGGATTTCAAAAATAAGCTTTAACTAAAGAATCTGAGCAAAGTTTAAAGCTAACAGATTCACTTATGGATATTAAAATTAAATAAATTTACCATAGAAAATTGTGAGAAAAGAGAATAATGGAAACATTTCTAGAGAGCCTGACAAACGAAATAATGACCAACACTCAGTAGATCTTTTTGACATACAGTAAGAGTACAGAAGATGCTCCTGACTTCTGATACAGAAGCTTTTTTCCTACTTTTTTTTTTTTTTTTGCACATATCTACTCTTTTGCACACATCTATGCAAGTAATTGCATAAAGTGAATGTGTCACACCTATTCTTAACAAAGAGCACAAATTAAGTGAGAATTGCAAGACACGGAGCAGCTCCAGCTCCCTGAGCATGTGCAGATTTTCTGGCTGTCATGCTGAGCACATTCTTCTTCACTCACTTTACCCATCTGTGAAATTAAGATAACAGTTGTGGGCTTACTTTACAGAGGTAGTGACATGAGGCTTAAGTAGAGTTCACTGTAATTAATCAAATACTTTAAAGCAATTAAGAAGCTAGCTGATATATCATTACCTAAGCAAGATTTTAACTTTGATAAGTATGAATATAAATTCTATTACTCACTTTTGGTGTTGCTCTCAAAGCAAACTGTATTCAGAATACATAGTTCACAAAACTCCATAACAACAACTGTGCAATCTACCCTTGCATCCACAAGAAATGCATTCTTTTAAAATTTAAATTAAAATATGTATGTTTTTAGGATTTTATAGACTGTCTATTACATGTAATAAAACACAGCATATGTTTTATGCTCTATATGGACACACACATAAAAAATCTACATAGACATGGACAGATGCACTAAGCAGGTCTTTCCAATCAGTAATATAGGGTGGAGTGGCAGGGACAGCAAAGAGGGGAAAATACTGAAACAAATTCCTCCACTGAGCAGACAAAACACAAGACAACGCTCTACAAAGTGGATTTCAAACAGAAAGGACCACAACTTCAAACATGCACAACCAACACCAGTAAGTATGCTCCAGAGGATAAAATCAGAACTTCATACACAGCAAAGGTGGCTCATAGATCAGGGTAATTGTGTAAGCTGTGAAAACCAATTAAGGAAAAAAATCAAATCTTTATCCTGGCAGCATTTTATCTAATTCTTCATTAAGTCCATAACGTTCAATTCTCTTTTTCAAAATCCAGACCTATCCCAAAATATTTCAATAAAACCATTTGCTTTCATTGGAAGCTGTTAGAAATCATGATACCCTTTCCCAGTAGTTTTACACCTGCAAAGACTACCCATACTAAAACTGCAGGGAAGGTTTACCTTTTCTAATATTAAGTTTAAAATAAAATACACTAATTCAAAACTTAGAATCTGTATGCAGGATCTGCTCTTTTGTCTATAAAGTAATTTGTGGAATAATACTAGTGTTTATTATCACACAGCAGGACTACCCAGTCCTAATATAACTCTTCATCATATTAAAAACAGTATTAATAATATTAATTAACATTAATAATTCATTGTAACTCAGTAACTTAAATTACAAGTTGACAGATACATAAATACCATTTCTACATGTCTTGTTTCAAATTATGTTTTTAATCTCTACCATCAAATTATACAGTGCTCCTCATTACAGACTATGATTAAGGCTATACCAGCATTATACTTAAAATCTGTTTTAAAAGGCATTAATAACCTAGCTATTCAAATTCTAAGACTCTTTAAATTCAGTGTAAGGTTTATTCTATCACTCAGAGGTACATAGAGGACCAAAGAGTAATGCTCTACAGCCTTTCTTAAATAATTTGGAAAAAATATTTGGAAAAATATTGTATTTACATGCATGCTTTGAAACTATGACAATCATGTTTACCCTTCATGGGTAATCTTGTGGATACTTGTCAGTGGGCTAGAGAGTCAGGCACAAAAAATTTGGAGTAACAGTGGGATGCTGTTAACAGCTTCCAAAACCAGAAAAACAAGCAAACAAGAACATTTTAAAAATACTGAGTTTCTTAAAATTAAATAAATCTGTTTTCAATAGACCTACAACAATTAGGTTTAGATAAAATTCACAACTATGGCATTCTCATATCAAATCCATATCTTATTCATAAATGAATGTTCTCTACAGATAACAGCTTTCCATTATAAGCAATACAACTAGTTATCCTTCAGTGACAGTGAAACGGTTTTTAATCACAAAAGCTTAAATCTATGTATGCAAAACAAAATTTAAAAAACACCTCATCACGTCCCCCACCACAGAAAGTCACTACTGAAAATGTTGTCTTGCTGTATTTTCCTTTCAGATAAATAAATGTTATTCTATAGGCAAAAGATTACTTTGAAAGTGACCAAGTTACTTGTATATTTAGTAAGAGATGTGTCTAAATAGTGTATTCCTTACCAAGACTCACTCTTGAAATATAATATTAATACTAAAATTCCCTCCTTACCATAGGAGCAACATTCAGCATTACTCCCAAGGTTAACCACTAAAGTCAGAGAGCCCAACACTTGCAAGATAAATATGTCACCAGTACAGTAAGCAGTAGTTTTTAAATCATTCACCTGTTTTAAAATGAACCATCTCATACAGTCATCTTCTGGTTTTCTCTAGCCTGGTAAGTGCATGGAAGAGAAGAACCTGGGGGGGCATTTCACCATCTGGCTTTAAATATCTCTTAAATCTCTCTTTTCAGTGGTGTCACTGTGATTATAACACTAGCACACAGACACTACTGTATCAATGAACTCTATAAAAATTCCCAAAAGTTCTCTACACACTATGCAGGGACTGCCATCTTGCACTCTCTGGAGATGGGAGCCAGGAGTTTGATGCCTTTTCAAAGGTACATACCAGGGCACTGTAAATCCTACTGCCAAGGCACTAGGATAACACTACTGGACAAAGCTTTATAGAATCTCTCTTGATACTGGTTTTCCTTCTTTCACACAAAGAGAATCACTTAGATTTAAAAAGAAGGTAAAACAAAAATCAGCAGCATCAGCACAAAGATCCCAGAATATTAACAAAAACTCACAGATTTTAACTTGATGTGCGTGGGATAAAGCAGAGAGAAGAAGGAAAGGGCACTACAGTAATCTTGTCATATGAACCAATAAGGGAGACTTTTTTTTTTCCCCAAACACCTTACAAGCAAAGAAAAAGAAGTCACAACTGTCACTCAAAATTTTCTACAGATTACCTATTAAATATGTAGACTGGATCCAGCTACCCCACATGGTACCATCCCATCCCCTCTTCCACCTTTCACATAGCAGCACTGTGCTGACCACAGTGAGGACATTTCCTGTGACTCCTTTCCTTAGAAACAAGGTGTCTTGGGAGGTCAACAGCCTAATTTCCATACCTCTGTTGTCAACCTCACACAACTGTCTTGAGTATCTCCCTTCCTATTTATACTTTGTAAAAAATTGCCAGTACTATGCCTCACAAAAAGGTAAGAATGATTTAACAAATGGAGAGAGAGAAAAAAAATTAGCCAGGCATGTTTTAGTGACAAAGCTGGAATGCACTGATTTTAAATGCCATACTGCATAAAATATAAAATATTTTATATTTCTAGATTCTATTTCTACACCATAAAAATACAGCAAGATGGTGTTTACAGCTGCATTGATTAAGTATTTTTCAAATATCAAATCAAAAGGCAGATACTTTAGATAGGCCATAAAAAACCATAAAAATCCCCCTACTATCCTCAGAATTCAATCTTTGAAGATGTGCAGCTCCTCAAATGAATACTCAACTTAATGCATTATGTTTAGTGCCCAAAGGAGATAGATTTCAGTCTATGCTGCATGTAACAGCTAAAATTCATTACAGATTATTTTTCCCCCTGTATCTTAAATGCAACTATTATTAAATCAGGCTACCTTATTTGACAGAGGTAATAACAGCCACAGCAATTTCAGTAAATTCCCTACCAATTAACTGTAAAACAAGATATTCTCAGCCACAACTCCTCCAATGTGAAATCAGCCTTTACTCCAATTCTAGATTGGGCAAGGCATTTTTAATTTCAGGTGTTAGCAGAACGTAGCAGGTGACCATTTTAGCTGTTTTACAGATTAAATATTGCACTCATGTGAAATGCTTCATTCCTCCCCAACCAATGCTCCTCCAGGTGACTTTTTAGTGGTATCTTTGAATGCATATTCTAACAATCAATTCAAATGTCCTAAAGTATAAAATGAATGCTCACTGCACTGCAGTTCAGTGTCTTATTAGCACAGCTTACCTGCAACCCTTAGCAGGTTTGCCAGTTCCAGGAGCTTAGCAGACTGTTTATAGTTTGTTGACATCTGAGCCAGACAGTCCTTGATGAGACTGAGTCGATCGGAGCACAAACGCACTGTTGAAAGGAGAACTGGTTTAGAGACTGCACAAATGAACTTGACTGCAGTGCCCCTGCTCAAACAGCACAGGACAGGAGGAGTGCTGGGCAATGTAAGAATACAAACACAATCTGAAAACCAACTCAAAGCTGCTTGCATGCAGATCCTCAATTATACCTGTAAACAGAAAGTTAAAATAACACCACAGGATATCCAGCTCCAATCATTAGCAAGTCAGGCTGCGAAGGGAGCAAAAAGAAGAAAACTGACCTGAATGAAAACGCTTTTTTGTTTCACGTTTTCACATTCACTCTCTTAAAATGTGTACAATTAACTGATATACCTTTATACAATTTTTTTAATTATAATTTTTACAACATCCCGTAAGACTGTGAACACAGGCATTGACTTTTGTTTAGAATGTTGCAACTGAGATTTTATTTATTTAGCATGGACAAGATACATCACACAGAGTGAAAGAACTGTCATTAGCAAATGCTTCAGCTCATTTTGATTTACTCAAAAATTTCCCAAGGAAGTGGAAGGATAGTCTGCAGATCACCAAGTTCTTTCAACCATATCCTGAGCAGCTTATAATTAGTACTGTGTTTAAAAAAAAAAATTACCAAGACTTAAGCAATTATTTTAACTGCATAATTTAATATCATGAACTGATTTCAGTGCCCTATTTAGCTCATTAGTGGGTGGCTAAATTCAGGCTGCTGCTCTAAAAGGTAATGCTTTCATACTATGCAAGTTCTCAGAACTCAGAGGAGCAGCATGCAGATATCCCACTTAACACTCAGTAAGAGTGAATGGCTGCACGGGGATAAACTCTGCATTAGCATATAGGGCTTAAAACAGGATATTAGGCCTCTCAATAAGAGCAAAGACATATTAGTATAATGAAAACTATTAATTCTGGAAATTAGACTAAAATGAATAAGAATGGAAGAGCAGGAAAAGGTCATCTTTTTAGTTTCATTTTTAATATTCTATCACAGGCATATATTAGTACTCAACAAGAAAATGTTTTCAGTCACTGATAATTTAAGCAGGAATTTTTAATACATAATATAACTGAAAGTAATCTGATATAATACTGTGGGTCAAGCACTTAAAGATGGACTTGTCTTCACATTTTATTTTAATAAGGAGTCTTCAAACCAGATTTTATTACAATATACCATAATGGTAGTTCATAAACTTAAACTGTTAACTTTACTAAAAATAGCAGTGGGGGAAGATCTACAGAAAACTTAACACAGAACTGCAAATGAAAGTCCATTGCTAAAAGACTATTGCTGCAAGAACAGCTGATCCTTAGTGCTACTTTAATGATATTCTATACTACTTTGATAGATCATTTAAAGGCTTTCATTAAAACTTGAAAACATCATTTTAATCTTATTAGATTAATTTGATTTACATGAAAGATACTGAAGCAAAGATGTCAGGATCATTAATGAAATTACATGCATGATTTCACATACTCTAATTAATCTCGATGAGCTGTATTACACATTCTGTTAATGCAACATTAGGTCACTACTTTTTTAAAATGATACCTCCATGTCCACATCAAAAAAAGTTGAACAAAATACATGCACTTCTTTACAGGCTGAACAAATGGACTGAAAAATAATTTTACTCCAGAAATCAACAGGCCAATACTGCAAGATCTAGAAATCAGACAATCTCAGTCCAGCAATGTTAAGGTTTCTAATTTTAACATTTGGAGCATCAATTCACTTGAACAAATACTTGGGGAAAAAAAAGAGAACAAAAAGAGAGCACCAAAGTAATATAACAACAGCTGCTGAGAACATCTACTTCATTTTCCATGAAGTGGAAAGCACCAGAAGAACTTTCCATAAATCCCAGTATTTCTTTGCACAATGCCAGAAGTAAAACATTATCATCAGCACATCTCATGGCTTAGTGCTCATCTCTGCCATGAGCAGTTCCATGAGTAGGGTTCATACAATTTCATTGTACATAATAATAACTTCTTTCCGACCTTTGTCCAATAACTTTCTGTTCCACTGGAGTTGGAGCTACAAAAGATTTAGTTTTAAGCACATCATGAGAAGAAATAGCTTGCAAAAGTTCACTTCCACTGTCATTGGGTTTTATATACTTCACAATGAAACAGCCCAGTGGAGACATGAAAACTGCCTGACATGAAGTACCTCTCTCCTACCTGTTATTTTAAAGCACACAGCCAAGTGCAGATTATTTGGCAAATAAAAGATGAGTTCAATTTCTGTTCAAGTCACCAGGAGTTTCATATACTTGATATTCTATTTTAAAGTTGTGCTAAAAGTCAAAAAACAAAGACATCATATGCAAATATCGTTCTTACCTCAGAAGCTAAAAAATTCTATTAAAAATACAATTTTTTCTATGTGCCTGTAAACTGCTGGGAGGCATTATATGGACTCTTTATTTTAATCATAGCACACTTATGTAATAGTAACTATTTCTCATGCATATTTATGCCTATGATTCAAGTAATCATATAAAGAATAAAATTATGCAGTACCTTGCAGTGGTAATATTTTCACACCAAACTCTTCCAGGTAGCCCAGAGCACGAATGAGGTCCAGCTCCTCCTGAACAGCACTTGGACTGTCTTCAATAAGTTGTAGACAGCATCTAAATAAGAATGAAACACATTTTTCTGACGTCTGATGAAAATATTTAAAATTGAACTTGTGGGAGAAGTTAACTGGTGAGTAAAACAAAACAAAACAACCACCAGCAGTAATTAACTGTGCTTATGAAATGTCAGAATACTTCCTTGCTTTTGTAATGCACATGGGAGGTGTTTGACACAGTCTATCTTTTATAGCTGGTTAAACATTTTAACAAATTTCTATTTTTGCATTGCTTTCAACTGGTTATCATAAGCACATCACCTAAACCCTCCTGAATTTAGATCTGCAAGGAATTTACAGACGATGTTGAAGGTATATGTACTTAAATACATAGTTATTTTGGGAAATAGTTCTCCTACCACTATCAGGTTTTGGTATTGCCACAGAGTAGAAGATAAAAGCAAAACACTGTAAAAAGTTGACTGGAAGTGAAACATTAAGAGATATTGTCACAAATTCAGTTTCCTCAACTAGGTAAATAAAACAAAGCTTATTAAAAAACAAACAAAAAAAATCACTAAATTCCTTTGAAGATGAATTAATGCATGAAATTTTAAGAGCACATTATTCTAAATATATTTTTTAAATCATATTACTAGTATATTCTTGTAATAAGCTTTTAGATAGTTTTTTTTAAAATACAAGCTGCATTCTGGTACAGTGTAGTCATATGTAGTTTTACTGATACACACTGAATAAAGAAAATTATCAAGAAAATTATTATTTGTCAACATGCAAAATCACAAAGTCATAGAACAGCCATAGGTTGGAAGGACCTTAAACATCATCAAGTACCAAATCCCCTGCCATGGGCAGGGACACCTCCCACTAGACCAGGTTCCTCAAGAGCCCCTTGAACACTTCCAGGGATGGAGCATCCACAGCTTCTGGGGAGAACCTGCTCCAGTGCCTCACCACCCTTACAGTAAAGGGCTTTTTTTAAAACATCTAAATGAAACCTAGTCTCCTCCAGCTTGAAAACATTACCCCTTGTCCCACTATATGCCCTTGCTAGAATTCATTCTCTGTCTTTCTTGCAGACTTCCTTCACATACTGGAAGGACGCATTTAGATCATTCCAGAGCCTTCTCTCTTCCAGGCTGAACAACCCCAAATCCCTCAGACTTTCCTCACAGGAGAGATGCTTCATCCCTCTGGACTCACTAGAACAGGTCCATGTCCTGCCTGTGCTGGGGACCCAGGGCTGGGTGCAGCACTGCAGGTGGGGTCTCGCCAGAGCAGAGCAGAGGGGCAGAATCACCTCCCTGCCCTGCTGCCCATGCTGCTTTGGATGCAGCCCAGGACACATTTGTCTTTCTGGACTTCAAAGGGCACATGGCTTACCCACAGCACCCCCAAATCCTTCTCAGTAGGACTACTCTGGATCTGTTCACCCCCCAGCCTGAATTGATAGAGGGGGTTGCCCAGATCCAGCTGCAGCACCACCTCTTGGTCTTGCTGAACTTCATGAGCATTACGAGCTTCATGTCATGAGTTTGTCCAGATGGCAACTCATCTCGTTTTAAATGGCTAAAATCACCATACACATTAGATTAGGCAAGGATCTGATTTGTCCAGTCTATCATATTTTTTTCCCCTCATTAATTAAGAATACACATTTTAAATCTAAAACAAAACTGTATGTTAGCTGAACATCCCATCTGAACTCATCAGATTTTTCAGGCATATTGACAAGTATTTCAGGATGAAGATTAAAATAGGAGTGGAATAAAGGAGCTACACAGAAACTGGAACTGTCTACCTGGGGAGGTGGTGGAGTCACCATCCCTGGATGTGTCTAAAAAAACACATGCATGTGGCACTCAGTGCCATAGTTTAGCTGGGGTGTTAGGGCATGGGATGGACTCAATCTTAAAGATCTCTTCCACCCCAGTGATTCTGTAAATACATTCTACCTAAACCAACTCATACACGAAGGCTACTAGGAGACCTACATACAATAATCACTCAGAGAAACTCAAGTTATCATGAAGCAACTGATTGAAGGTTAATTAGAGGAGGACCAAAACATGTTGCTGAACAGAATAAACACAGGGTCACACATTCACAGCAAGTCTTTGAGCTATAAACCATGCACTCTGAAATATCACCATAAAATCCTAAGAGAAAAGCTGGTCATAGAACCCTTAGGCATTAAAGGGGTCTTTAAACTCCGTGTATTAAAAGGAACACTACTCTGTATTTCCAGAGCCTGTTTATGAGAAAGATTCTCAACAGAAGACTGGGGTGGGGCACTGATACTAGCAAATAAACCTAATGCTATGACAACATGAAATCAGTTGTGTTTGTGTTTATGACAGTTGTAAATGTACCTGGCCAATTCCATACAGCTATCAGTCAAACTGGTGGAAGAATTGAAATATTCTCTACCAGCAGCCAAAACCAGTTCAATGCTTCTGGCATAGCTGACTCGGTACTGCGGCTTCCCTTTGGATGAACTTGGTAGATCCACTGACCAAACACTGCAATGCATCATTTGCCCAGCCAGGTGGATATTTTCTATACTGCTTGAGCATAGAAGACTTTCGGTGAATATCTAAAAGAAAGAACAGTAATTTAATAACCTGCAGGAGCAGTAGCTTCAAATAAGCTTATCTGAATTGTATGGCATTAACCCCTTTGAACAGAAGGATATTTGAAGTCAAAAGAATATATTCAGTCCAAGCAGAAAATCTAACTTCTGCCATGGGAAGTATTTCTACAATGCAATTAAGTAAAGCTAAAATTAACTAGTAGCTAGTTTCTATTTACTGGAAGTTAAAAAGCATATTAGCTGTCTTTTTACAGTATGACTTAAAACACCAAAATATACCTGCTTCTGAGGTGTTAATACGATGTAAGAATCTGAAAGAGCAGTTCATTAAGACCTTAAACCAACAGTGTAAGAGAAGAAATTTTGTATTCCTAAAGTAACTAAAAATATTTAGAACTAAGTATATAAGATGTTCTTTAAATTTCCATCAAGACTATCTTCAAAGAATACAAATTCATATAATGCTGCATCAGCCACAAAACACCTGATTTATTTCAAGGTAGAAAGTTTACACAGTTTAAGACACTCAGCCTCAATTCCTTAAAAAAATACTTTGCTTTTTTCTTGAGCACAGTCATTACTGTGCTAATGAAAAGGAACATAAAAAATTGAATCATTTCAGAAATATCCCAGCTGCAACTATATGGACTTTATTAAAGGTTTAAAAGTTTATAACAAATTCAAGAGAATAAAGGAATCATAGAAGAGCCAAGGTTGGAAGGGACCTCAAAAGATCATCTGGTCCAACCTTTCATAGGAAAGAGGGCATATGAGACTATTTAGCACTTTCTCTAATCATACTTTATTTCAAAATACTTCTTTTCTAGGAAGAACCTCCAAATCACCTCATGCTCTGTAAAGGAAAACAGTTCAGTACTTCTTACAGAACATCACACAAGTGGATCACCTTCCATTTCTCAAAGTATCAACCCTCAAGGAACAGAGCAAGAGATGCAAAATATCACAGCTGACCCTTTCTCCTCAAAGATCACACACAAAACATTTACGTCTCTCAAAATTTATGAAGTTAAGAGGACAGAATTCACTATGCATGGAAAAAGAGTAAGCATCATACTAAAAAATACTCAAACCTCACATGGGATTGCAAATCCTTACTGCCTCGTCAATTTATTAATTTTGAAGTCATCAAAGTATAATTGCATATGACAGCACTACATTTCAAAGCATTTTCAGCACTCCTACATAATATTTTCAAAAACCCTTTATTGTGTTTCTTTTTTAATCACATTTCAGAGTTTTAAAAAATCATGTTAATAAAAAACTTACATTAAGATCTGAGTAAAGCAAATGCCTTATTTGCAGAACGCTCTAGTATTACAATTTCTTAACATGCACTTAAAAAAGTTTCAAGTACACTAAGTACAAAATCATGACTATTAAACATGTTGCAGTTTTTCTAGCTGTACAACTACAGAAAATGAGTGATTTTTCTCACCTAGAAGTTGAATAGCATTGTCTTTTTCCTTCCTTTTTTTTTTTCTAATTTGCTTTTAAAACTTCTCCTAAGAGCTAATCAGAGGAGTAGACATAAGCAATTAATTCTGTAAACTGCAATAAAACCTCCTTCTGTATAGATATAAACACTAATTATAGGTGACATGCTAATGCATCTGTAATAAACTGCAGTACACTGAAGTGAAAATGTAAATAATAAATGTCACAGCAAATTCTACATCTGTCTAGCAGCTGTCTTTTGTAAATCCCATTGATACGGGTTTGGACTTTATGCACATGCAAGGGTTTTTACCTTCATCGAAATTAGATTTTTCATCTCACATAATTTTACTTCAATTGCAAGTAGCAGAAAGTCCATAATCCTATAATGATCCTGGATAATATCATCATACTAGAACTCCATGTTTAAGAAATGCTTGAGTGAAGATAACATTTTATTTTCATTAGCCTGGAGTGTTTATTGCTAAACACATTTGTACACAGAATTACAGGCTATGTAAGAAAATTTCACAAAGTTGACACAATTTCTAAAAAGTTGAATTTTAATAAAAGATATACATAGCATTTATTAGAGGAGATTTAGATAAAATGAATAAACACCAGAAATTTTTTACTTAAATAAAATACTGTGGGAAAAAAGGCAACACAGTAGCAACATAGAAAAATGTATTTTTACCTGTGAATAACAATATGAAATAAGAATGTGTAGCTTACTTGGGATGTAAGTCAGTAAGAAGACACAAAACTCACCTCATAGCAAGTATCTGAATGTAAGCACCTATACACTTTCTGCTGCATGTCCAACATATCCTGGAGCAATTCCTTCCACTGTGTCTCACCAACGGACGGCTGCCTACAAACATTTTTTTTAATTAAATACTCTCTTCTCCAACAATTTTAAAAAAGCAGTAGATTTCCATCACCAAAAATATAAGTTTTCTCAAACTTTATTTCAATATTTAATTGGAGTTTTAAACAGAAGTGATTCAAAGACAGAAGGCCTTTAATATTAATGAATATCAAAACAGTGCTGTGGGATAGAATGGTTTGAAAACAATGTAGTACCCCAAGTTTTTTTGTTGGTCTTTTTTTTTTCCTGTGGGATAAAACAGGGATTTAAGCAATCTTTCTCAAGATCCCCCAAGTAGGTTTTGATAACGTTCCACAATACATCAGGAAGTTGGAAGTGCTATCTTCCTGCTGATCTAGGAACTGCAGAGCAAAACCAAGTCTGTAACAGCAACTGAGGATCATTAAACTGCTGTTCATTATAGCCAGTCTCAAAGGACTAATCAATGGCATGCAATCACAGAAGAATAAAGCTGCAACTTGATTTTGTTTCTTAAAATTGAGTGGTATTCAGATTCTTGATCCTCTGGATCTATGGATCCCTCTGTTTATCCACAAAGCTTCAACTTCTTGTGCTCTACCAAAACTTTTACTAGTAAAAACACTATGAATGCTTTTTGACATTATCTTGAGCCTTTCAGATTAAAAAAAGACCTTTTTAAATTGCACAAGCTAGTTCCAGCTAATAGTGATTTTCTCATGTGGCATTAGCTTTTACTTTGGCAAAACAAAAGGTCCCCAACAGAAGTGGAAAAATCAACATTTTTCCCACAGAGGCATTGTCTTGATCTTTCTAAAGAGAGGTTTCTAAAAGTCTTAAAAAGCTTTCAGAATACTAAAAATATAAATACCACTCTACCATCACAGAGAAACTGTTGTGCATATTTGCTTTAAATAAGAAAGACATATCACCTATAGTTATGGCTGGTTCTCCACAATTCAAAATTTTTATCTGCTTATATCAAGAGCCATTTAATAATTCATATGCATTTGAAAGATGAGTTTAATGAAAGATGAGTTAAACTAGAAAAATTGAAAAATTATACTGGGAATATATTCTACTGGTAGAATCAATACCTAAAATCAATAAATTACCCTATTACAAGGATTCCAAGAAAACATGCCAAAATAACCAAAGAATTATTTTACAAATCCAACACTCTCAATAAAATTGAATAGGTCTTAAAGGATCTTTTTCACAATATGTTAACTTTCACAATTCATCATCCTGCAGTATTTTGCAGCCAGTGTGCATTTTAGGCTTGTTTACTTGAACATGAACATACTAAAGTAGGTTTCAAGGCAGGCAGACATTTTTGACTGTGGAGAATGCAGCCAAAACACCAATCACATTAATCATCACTTCAACAGAAGTGTTTATGTACACTGTCTGCAGGGTGAACACCACAGCTCCCTGCTGCAGGGAGCAGACTGGCAGGCTCTGTTACCTCAGTGCCCTTCCCCTTGGAATACTAACTTGCGACCTGTGTGCCTGGTCAGCCTGACCATCAGCTTCCGAGCCTCCTCTGCACTGTCCTTGGTGTCCTTCACAAAGGAAACCGGCTTCTGCAGGCCGTGCTTCTCCAGCAGCTCCGCCACACTGCAAACAGAGCCAGCCCTTCGGAACCCTGCACAGCTGGGCAGCCACTGCTGCAGCAGCAGGACTCTGAAAGCTCCTCAAAATATGCACTGCAACTGCTAACAGTCCCATAAAATCTCTTACAGTACAGATTAGCCAGAGTAACATTACCTACATTTTTTTAAATATATGCATATTAATAATACTGTATGGTAAACACATACCACCAATACTTGATGACATACCTCCACAGTTTTAGTCTTTAATCACTCAAAGCATTATAGAGTATCAAGATCAAAACAAATTCCTCAGGTTAACCCTCTTCCTCCTCGCCAAAAAACCCCACCAAAAATAAAATAAGCAAAACTAAAAATCTCCAACCAAATTAAAAAAAAAATCCCCAACAAAGCTGCCCACAAAAAAACCCCACCAAAATAAAACAAACAAACCAAAAAAACCCCAATCAAACAAATAAAATAACCCCCAACAAAGCCACCACAAAAAAAAAAACAAAGAAAACAGAAAAAACAAAATACAACCCGCCAAACCTTAATTCCAAGAAAAGAATCTCTATAGATTTGTAATATTCAAATAGAGAGAACCATTCAAAATTTCTATGTTCTGAATACAAAAAACATATAGATAATCTTGTTGACAGCATTAAAAAACAAGATAAATATTTTTTCTGGTTTCTTATAATAAAGAGTTCTTCACTATGCCCAGTGATTCTGTAAGAATACACTTGTTTCTTTTAGCAAAATTAAATACCTAAGAATTTGTTCCAGTTCGTCTACTTCATTATGAAGAGTGCTGGTTTTATCTGTTTCAGGCCTGCAATGATATCACACAATTAAATATACACATACTCTTTACAATTTCCTCTTGTAATTCGTATTACATAGATATGAAGATAAGTAGTCTGACACACCTCTTGATTAAAATCAAATACATGTTTACATGCAAATATTAAAACTGTTGGGCTTCTTGCAGTAAAAACAGTTAAAATTTAGAGGGGCCCTCAGTCTCCCAAGAGCAAAAGTCTTCCTTCTTCCTTAAGACTTTTCTCAAGATCTCTCCTTCCTTCATGTAAAAGATACTGGAAGAATAGCTTGCACCTCACAGATCACAGGCTATCTCCTCTTCAAGCTTTCACTTTCTTGAGCATTACTTGTCTCTCAATAGGTTTTTCTATCTTCCCTCTCTCACAGGGACATATTGCTGCTTTTAAGTTAAGTGCAAGTGCACTTTTGTAACAAAACCAGTAAGACAGCACTAACATTTGTTCTCAATTCATCAGACTGTAAAAGTCCAAGAAACAATACAGAAGCCTTGGTCTAGGCTGTTACTTTAACTCTTGCTTTGCTGCATTAACTGGTAGAGTATGTACACAGCAGAAGTATATAGATATACACATTACAGTCATGGCAGCTCAGAGGTGAACCGAATATGCCAGTAACTCTGTCTGCCCTTTAGTAACTTAACAACCCTTTTTAAAGCATTAATCAACAACTATATTTAATATTTCTAAAATATTTACAAATAACTAGCTGAAAATGTTTACCCATATCCTCTTTGTGGAAGGCATTCCAAAATATCATAACAGAGAGAGAGCTGGTCATCTCGCTCACAGCTGTAAATACATTCCAATGCTGTGATCATAAGCTGGTCCTGATCAGGAATAATTTTTGGCTGACACTAACAAGAAAAGAAAGGAAACTAGGTATTATTTTTTGCTTCTAATTCAACAGTTAATTTTCTTTTGAATATAAAAATACGTGTACTCCAAGTAAATAAATTGTCTTCAAGTGCAATTAGAATGTCTCTTGCTAACAACCTGGTAAAGTCACAACCAGAAACTTAGCTTGGCTAGTTTTCTGCAGTGCAGACACTTGAAAGAAGAGTGGTATGCCATTACACCCCTTCTGGATTTGAGAAGCAGAAAGGGTACAGGACAGAGGAAGGCAACTGCTGCAAACATTTGTCAGACTTACTTAATATGTACAACAGTACCAACATACATAAAAGAGCTGTGGCTGTGCTTTGCTGGTTGATTTCTGTCCATACACTCAGAACATTCAGTAACATGCAAATATGTGTCTGTGTGCTCTGTAATAATTATTTAAGACAAAGCAGCAGCATGAAACACTCACACAGAAGACAACTTCAACCCTTACTCATTCAACTCTCACCTCAATTCTAATGGCCCCCACATTATTCTTTACATTTGCTGTGGAAGGCAGGAGAAGGGGAAGTAACTTGAAATCTACTCCTAGTAAAATTCCTCAAGAAAAAAAGTGAGATCATTAAACTTTTTCATATCCACTTTTATAAAGGAAATATGCCAGGAATTCACTTTAAACAGGTCACCAGGAAATTATTCAGAAGAAGAATCTATTCAATAATTTTTATTCTACTAGGCTAGAATCATTACTAGTTTTTATTAGTTTGATAGTCTCACCAAAGACAGTTTAGCTGCATTATAATTTATGGCAAAAAACTTTTTAATTAATGTTTTTTAAAACATAACAAATCTTGGGTCCAAGAAAATGGGAAAGATTAGAAGGATGATCTGACTTAGATGAACTATTTCTGAATTCATCTCTTCAGGACAAGAATTTCTAAAGAAACCAGTAGAATCAACAGAGCTCTTTACTTACATCAGGTTTTGAATTCTGAAATATCTTCAGAGGTAGAGTCAAGTCATCCTTTGCTAGTGTTACTAAGTATTCTTTAAAAAGGGCATTTGCAAGACCAGGGGACTGGTTTTCACAGCGGTGGAGAAAAGGGATCATCCACTGATAAACATTCTTCACATATTTTTCATCTGAGGACTGGAAAGCACCAAGAGTTACAGAGAGCAAATATAAGAACAGGTCCAAAACAAGCAAGAAAAGCAAAAAACAAATGGAACCTTTTTTGACCAATAGAACTGAAACAGTTATCTTCACCTATGACAAACAGATCACTACATCATGAAGCACTGAAACAACCTTTCTGCCACCCAAAGGCTTGGGGAAACTGAGCAGAACAGGAGGAAAGCCCATTACTTTAGGAAAGCCTGCCTTCCTCCTGCAGCTTCAGAATGAGTGAAAGACCATGCAAGCATGTCAGAGTAGCGCTGCTTTCAGTAATTTAGCAAGAATGCAAGATATAAAAACAAGCAATGAGTCAGGCTACATAAATGTGAAAACAAAAACAAAAAAAAGACCAACCCAACTTCCCCTCCCACAAAAAAAAACAAACAAACAAACAGTTATATTTAATTTCTGAGTATTTTCCTATTTTCCTCTGGTGCTTTTGTGTTTTTCAACTGAATTTCAGATGCCTGTTCCATCTCTAGCTGTTTTTCAACCCTTCCAAGAGGTCTTCTTCTATTCTGAAATTCCATGCTCAAGCTCAATACGGAGACAAAACCACACATCTGGTGCAGAGGCAAATATAAAAATTACTTGATATTATTTAAAGACACCAAAAGCATCCAAGGAACAAAATCCAAAGAACAAAAACGTTCCATGTTTC
This sequence comes from Passer domesticus, assembly GCF_036417665.1. Taxonomy (NCBI): domain Eukaryota; kingdom Metazoa; phylum Chordata; class Aves; order Passeriformes; family Passeridae; genus Passer; species Passer domesticus. Next base: position 12,932,528 of record NC_087476.1, on the reverse strand, counting down.
TGTATCTGCAGCATCATCAAGAGCTACAGTGAAGATCCTTAAAAAAAGGCCAATGAAAAGGCAGTTCACAGCTTTCCAAGTAAGATTTATTAGCATCAAATCCCCAGCCAGGGATAAAGTGGGTCTTTGAGAAAACTGAGCAAATTTAGCTTTTGTTGGAAAGAAAAAGAAATAAACCCTACCACAAAAAAAAAAAAAAAAAAAAACAAAAACCAAACAATAGTGAAAATGTAGAATTTTTACTGAATTAAAGATGGAGGTTCACCAGAAAAAGGAGTGTCTTTATATACATAGGATCCAGGGTAATATGAGTTACTTAATTTCAATATATACTTATTGATTTATTCAAAATACTTACATTCTTCATCAACAGTCTCAGCTTCTCAATGTCTTTCATCTCTAAAAGTTCCTTCAAAGTCAAAGTTCGATCACCATCAGTCTCATAAACCACTGTCTCAAGAGTGATCAGATTGTCACAAAGCACCTGCAGACCAGGAATGTTCCTCTCCATGCCAAGACGGACAAGGGACAGAGCACAGTCAACCTGAAAAATAATTTAAATAACACTGCCGTACAACTGTTCGCCAAACACCAACTTCAATCTGAGTCCTGTCTGTGCACCTATTTTATTCCCCTGTTGCTTAATAAGCAATATGAAGTTCCTAAAAGTTTTTGTGGACTGCATATTCCTAAATGGATTGCCCTTCTCAGCTTTACGAAGACCACATAAAATGTTTAATCTTAGGGGATGATATCATTATATGCTTTTAACCAAGATGCATTGTATAGATGCATGCAAATTAGAACATCGGTCCTTCTGGAGATCACACACAGCTCATCTCAGTATACTGAATATGAAGGATTGCTTTAAACTAAGACAATCAGGTAACTGACATGCAATATGATTTTTCTAGCTGACCATGATTTAGTCATTTTAATTGTTACATTTTAGATCACAAAAATCAATGACAGTCTTTCTCCAATGATTGAAACTACCTTTATATGAAAGGTTCTGTTTTGATTTCAAAGAACACAACATTGGCTGTAAATATTCAGCAAGGCAGACATAAGTCTTGAAGAGCAGAATGCAACTTAATTTATACGTTATATAATTTAATTGATCCTTGGAAGTTGCTTTCATTTCCCTTTCTACTGATTGGTTGTTAAGATCACAGGCAACTATGATTAAAAAGAGCCCTGGCGGAGTGCAGACTTGTGGAATAGAAGAAGTCAATAATCAGAACTAACCTTTTCATGCAGCTTAATTGGCTTGAGAAGCAATAAAATACCAGAGCACACGAGTGATGAACTCTGTTCTTGTGTGCAATAGAGCTTCAAACACTTTTAACATATAAAGAAAATCAACCAGAAATAAGCTCCATGGTAGTCCCACGGACACAAATTAAAACTGCCAGGAAGAAATCATGACAGTACCACTCACTGACATGACAGTAACACGTGGGACTGGCACCTATCAATATACACAACACAGCAGTGTGTGACAGGTCATAAAACACATTCCCAACATGCTGTGCACAACCTTCCCTCCCTTAGTTACAAACATTAAATGCAATGGTAAACACTTTTCATGGGTTACAAAAGAGCTACTGTCTGCTATGGTAAACCAAATTAAACAGAATCTAGTGCCTTCCTTATTTATTTCTATGGATTAATTATTTGGCTGAGTAAACTTTAGAGCAAGCCTAAGTACATTGCAGAAGAAAAAAAAAAGTACTTCAAAAGCCATAATGAAGTTGAGACAGAGTGTACATTACTGAGGGAAAAGTGTCCTATTAATATTCATTAAGACTGTTAAGGATTCTGTTGAAGAAGGCTGCTCAGCCACCATCATTTCCTCACTGCTATTCTCACCTGCATTGCATATTCTTCAATTTCCTGTGCTCTGCTCAAATACCAATCTGTGACGAGATCTACAGAAAGGTCAGTAGTCCTGTACTTCAGTAACTCCGGTTGTTTTTCATACAGAAACTGGCCTTCATCTTGCAAAGTTGGTTCAATAACCATCCTTTTAAAAAAAATAAGTATATGTTTAAGTATATATTTATTTACCTATATTTTTTTAACATCAGTCTTTTTCCTAAAACTTCTGAAAGAAAATTATACGATCAACCTACCACAGTGAGTGTTAGTTTTTGTCAGCAAAGGAACTACTAAAAGATTCTGAACAGGAGAGAGATCATGAAAGAGAGAATCCTCTGTACTGAACTAGCAAGAGATTTCAAACATGATCATATAAGAGAACGCTCTCTACTGAAGATCCAGATTTGCACAACCTCTGCTTTCCATTTGGCTCAGTCAGTGTCCCTAAGAAAGCTGAAAACACAAGTTAGTGTGTACAAAAACAGTAAGTGAGTCTTTCTGGGTCAATTCCCACATTTTAAGGATTAGTACATAAATTCTTTATATTTTTGCTTTTATATGTAGTTACCTGCATTCTTGTTTTTCACACCAGTCTTCTTCACGATGTTTCTGCTCATTCCAAGGAAGAATTTTCAATGTCCCCTTCTTGTAGCTGGTATGACAAAAAAGAGAAGCTTTACATAATTTTATGTCTTTTTAATTTGATATGGCACTCAATTAATGGAATACAAAGCATACAGTGAATTCATAATAAGCATGTCAGTCAATTACAGTATCAATTATTTAAGATTCATTACTTCCTACTGCAGCTTTATAAGTGTGGTTTTCCCTGCATGTTATCCATACAAACCCATATTCTACCTATACCATTAAAGAGCAAATAAAAAATATTGATATAATTTCTTACTGACCTTGCTATAAACAAAGGAAAAAACTCATTATATACTTTCAGAGTTTTTACCATTTCATACTAAGTATTGTGACTTCATATGCTGTCACAAGAGACTGAAATGAGTAAAAACCTATGATATTCACAACTTTAAAAAAAATAAAATCATTCAAATTTTAGCACAAATCTTCATACTGAAAATACAGAGTTTCTGACTACAAGAATGAAACAATGAAACACCTTCTAAATACTGAGATTGAAGGGAAAAAAAACCTCTTTAAGATGCAGGTTAAGAACATCATGGATAATTACTGGAATCATTAGTTATGGCTTGGTGTAGAAGACTATGCAGCATAAAACACTAGAAAACCATGTCAAGCTATGCAGAACGTAAACCAATGGGGAAGAGAAGAACTCTATAGGTTCTGGTACTTGTAGAAATAGGAAACAAACCATGTACAAAGTAGAGACATTAGAGATGCAGTATACTGAAACAATAAGCTATTTTAAATTTAATTCATTTTCTCCTGACCCTGAAAATAAACAGCAACAGCTATACTACACAGACAATCCCTTTTATAAACTAACAACTGACACAATCGTCTCATCCCTTAAAGGGCAGCACTGCAACTCAGTAGCTTAAAAATAAACAGAACTGCAACCAACAAATCAATTTCACAGTATAGGAAGAGTCGAAAAAATAAGCTAAAAATCAGTAACTCCATCTCATTCAGCAACAGCCATTAAACTCAGTGAACAAAGCAAGGCATGCCCATAAACTGCCCTGCCTCACACACATCTCACCCAGAACACTGGTCACTCTTTTCTTTCCCTCCTCTATGCATTAGCAAGCAATACCTTGTGTTTTAACACAGTCATTCCAACCCTCCAAATTATACATGCTGTAGTAAAATGGTAGAGACAGGTTTGCAGATTATAGAAGTCAAATAAATGAAGGGGTGAGGATGGAAAACTGCTAATTCCTGGGCCAGAGCAACGCCTGCTTTCAATTCAAATTCACCTGAACAAGATACTCTATGGCTGTCTTTATAATTTTGCACCATGCAGGAACATCATTAAAAAATAATTCACAAAGAAAACTCCAAACTAACATTTGTGGTATAAACAGGAATAAAGCCACTTTCTTATTTTGAAAGATTCACCATAAGCCCATACATTTTGTGGATACAGGGTGCTGTAGTTGTTTAAATCTTAAATAACACAATTTACCAATAATTTAATATTTAAAACTGACTTCATAAACTAAATCAGTACAGTCATATTTCAAATGTCACACCTGAGAATGTTATCATGGAAGGCCCAGTTTGTAGTGAAAAAATTCTCTTTATCAGCTGAGATGTCAAATACCAGAAAAGCTAAAGTGTGATTAATGTCTTCCAAAATATAAAATCAAGACGGTACAATCAGAACTTGATATTGCAATGATAATGCTCTCTTTTTTCTGTGTTTTATTTAACAGAAAAGAAAGCAGAACAAAATTTGTCTAAGACAATTTCACATCTTAGCAAATTTTTTCCCATTTGCAGTAGGCTTAAGAAAACATTTCAAGGGAATGCTGGTTGGTTGGTTGGTTATTTTGTTTGGGGAAGCAGGGGGTGTGAAGGCAGGGAAAAGACTAGGGGTAAAATTAAACAGAAGTGGAAAGTTATAGACACAGCTGTAAAAACATGGAAATTATAGAGGAAAATGCAGTTGCTCCTCACTGTATGGAATGAGTTCCCCCACACAATAAATGCCAAGAGGGTCTAAATGAAGACTGGAACAGAGTAGAGACACCATGGCCAGGCTCTGCTGAAATCCTTGCAGAGGACGGAATTCAGCAGTACTTTTTAGCTGGTAAATCACAGAGCAGCTAAAACCCAAAGGAGATAAAAAAGATGTCCTGCTGTTGAATCATCAACTGTGACAAAAACACTCTACTTGGACTGGTGCATGTTCCCATCCCAACATTGTACCAGATACTATACCAACATTCCCTGCCTCCAAGACACCTCCAACCCTCACTGAAGAGGTATTAAAGTATATACTTTTATACTAATTTCCTCACTTAAATGTAAAGAAATAGTATAAAAGCAAGGAATGGGGAGAAGTCAGGAAAGACTCCATTGTAACTGGTGGGATCAGCTGATGGGCTAAACCTGTCTTCTCCCCCACAGGGATGTCCATTGGGTAAGAACCATGTTCTGTGCACACTGAATGAGAATTCGAGCTAACTTTTGTTAGGGAGCAGAGCTTGCTATATTATGTAATACATATTGTTTTGAATAAGTTTTTGCAGTCAGATACTATCACTAACAATTCTTGAACCTTAACCTGCCACAATTTTATTAATAAAGAGTGTTATTCCATAAACTGTAACCCTGAGTCCTTCAAGGGGGCTGACAGCCACTGGCAGCAGGGAACTCACTTGAAAAAAGGTGTGCCCAGGAGTTTCTGTTTGGCACAGAACTGCCCTCCAACCTAGCATCACTCCATGAAGAGTCCCCATAATGGGACACTGGCACACTGGTCTAGCATGAGAGTCTCAGACTAATCAAACACGAAGGCTTGAGGAGACTTCCTGTTTTTATGTGACAGGGGGCTTGTTTGCTTTTTCAGTTGGTTGGTTGTGTTTGGGATTTTTTTTTATGCTGTTCTTTTGGGAGGAATTAGGAGGTTTTTTTTTAATATTAACACATTTTCTTAATTGGAAAAAAGGTGCTTTTATGTAGCAAACACAGATGAGGGTTTCATTTCAGAAGCCATTTCAAATCTCTGCAAAACTGTAGCAGAACTACTATGACAGAATAACATTAAGAGAAGATTTTCAGGTAACAACTCTAATTTCACATTATAGATAGCTTTTTCCTCCAACATTAGCTTACACAGTAATGTCTTAACTATTATTCTGTCCCCAAAATTTGTAATGCACTTTGTTAATATTATTGGATGTAGTCAAATCCTACAGGCCCATTTGAGATTATTTCTTTATTAGTAAAACAATAAAATAGCAATTGCTTTTTTATAAACTACAGGGGCAGGAAGTTATTCAGCTGTTGGCGAGGTCCAGCTGGCAATGGAAGCTCTAAAAGCAGCTGAGGGCCTGAGCAGTTTCAGAGGCTGATGAATCAGAAAGTGAACATGCACTAGATCCTGCTGTTCCCTTAGTCCCATTCCTTCCCACAGCTCCACGAAGAACATCCCAAAGAGTACCAAGGAACCTGTAAAACAAGGTCTGATCCTCTCTGTCAGTTTCTCTCACTCACCTCGGCTGAGTGTCCACCCTGGAAGGCATTTAAAAGACATGGAGGTGTGGCACTTAAAGACATGGTTCAGAGGTGAACTTGGCAGTGTTAGGTTTTAAGCTGGACTTGATCTTAAGTCTTGACATAAACTATTCCATTTTTCTACTAGAGAGAACACAAACTGTGCCCCTACCCCTCTCTTTCAAAATCTGGCTTTTGCAAGAGTCTCTGATGCCTTTACCTGGTAGTAGAGCAATTACTTACACAATAAGTAAATAATTACAGCAAGACCCCTTAAGAAAATTGCAACACATATGAGTTACTGTATTTACTCTGAAAGCAAAGTCTTGTTCCCAGTAGTCACCTGCACTTTCATGACTCTCTTCAGTAAGAGCTTCCCACCTAAATAAATCTTCCTGTCTAATCTCAGAAGCCCAGAAGAAAATTTGGGGAAGTTTTCTTTGGTTTAGCTGTTCTTCCAGTGGTGGCTTTGGTTGTTATTCAGAGAAAGAAGTCATGCAAAATAGTAAGGAAAGAGGTGCACACGCATTTAATGGATATTTAAACTTCAACATTTTCCTCTTTAGACTAAAAAATTATTTTAAAATAAAATTACTACAAATAAACAAATACAGATGTTTAGAATGCAAATTCAAAACCACACCTGCATGAATGAGATCTGAATGACACAGAACCAGGACATCTCAAAATGCACACACACAACCCTAATGCTAGAATCCCTCCACATGAGATTAGAAAGGAAAAAAAAAAAACCCCAAAACAAAAAAGTTAAAAAGTTAAAGAAAACTCTAGTGACCCAAGCCTGTCCACTGCCAAACACCACACTGAACACATTCTTCATCATTTTGCTGTCACATCCAGCATACTTGCCATAGATGTGGTGAAATATAGTTCCAAATAAGTAATTTCTTTACAGCTTCAGTAGCACAAAAGGCTTACAATTAAATTTGGCAAAACTTGCATATTTTTAACTGCGTTATGTAACAATAAAAATTACGTTTCTACCTCCATTTATTCATAACATAGTTGAGTTACTTTACTCACTCTGATATACAAGTATTACAGACTAAAAAGTTTAATTTTTATGTAAGTCTTACTCGCCCCAGCCTAAAGTCAACAGTTCTTAGCAAATGCTTCTTTTTGCAGACATGCAATTACCCCATATCCCTAGCATTTTCAGAAAATAATTTGCATTTCCCTTTTCCCAGCTAAAAATTTATACTTTCTTCCCTATCCCTTTCTTCCCCTTCTCTATAACACAAAAGCCACTTGGGTTTGCCCTTAAATTCCAACTGTTTCAAATATTTTTATAAACAGACTTTAAAATAGAATCCTTTCCAAATAGCAGAAGTCATGAACTACATACAGACTACATTAAAAATAACTTTTCTAACATCCCAAGTTTATAGTGTCAACTGAAGCTGAAGGTTTACTGCTTAAAAAAAGTAATAGCTAAGAAAGATCTCACTCAATTCAAGTTCCCAGGCTTTGCCCTCTCTGAAAGTTCTTTTCCTTCCCCCTTTCCCTGAAACTCCCAAATCCATTAAGGGACAAAGCAATGTGCAACTCTCTCTCTGGCTGCTTTCTCAAAAGAGTGTAATAAAAATAAAGGTGAAAAGTACAGAGACAAGCAATAGTTATGACTAGAGGCAAGAAGTGGATGATGTCCTTTTTCTAAATGCCAGCGCAGATTGAAGAATCCTACAGGAAAGAAACAATATGCCAAGACTGATACCATGTTGTACATGTTATCATTTCATTTAAATAAGAAATGATATTTCACTGTACTTACTTGCTACAATACTGTAAATAATGATGAGACTGGGCCTCATTTGCAATAAACAGCAGATACTGTTTTACACAATATGTAGCTAAGCTGTTAACTACCTGCTGCATGGCATAGAAGACAAACCATCCTGTACTTGGGTTCAAAAATGGAAAGAATTCCTGGAATAAAGTCTCATCAAAGTTTACTACATCTAGAAAATATCTAGTCGAGGATATTTGAGCCATATATTACAGATGTATGTTATTTCTCATTTGAGAAACTTCAGCTTGCAGTGTGCTTGCCTGTACCTATTTTCCTCTCCTGAAAACTGTTGGCCATTTGCCTTCTGGCCAAATCTACCAGGACCAATATCATGTGTCAGCACAAGGTTTTGCAGGAGTGAACCCCACAGTTGTCCAGCCACCTCAATTCCAGAAGTGCTAAAAGCATACTTCAGAAGTCTTTCATCAAAGCTTATTAACAGACCTCTCCATGAAACACTACAGAGGAGAAGATTTTTCATTTCATGGGAAAGAATCATCATGCAGTGCAGTCTTGACTACAAAATGTCTACCTCTATCTTTTTTCCCTTCTCACAGCAGAAAAAGTTAAATATTTTAAGTCAGGCATATGGATGAGCCATGGAAAATACTTTTTAAAGTATTTTCTGCTCTGGCTCCATTTGCCTTTTTAAAAGTATTGAGGTTCACCACTGGAATAAGTTGAGAGGGGAATTTTAGATTTTTAAATTCTCACCAAGAATCAAGCAGCATTCAGAAACTATATTCTCTAAATGCTTAAAGAAAACACCACCAATAAAGATACAGCTGCAAGATATTTAGATTTTTCATCCTAGTATAAATCAGCATTTATGCAAAGTCACTTTTAACAGGTAAGTTTCTTGGTCAGCTCAGAACACACACACACACAAAAAACCCCTCGCAGAACCCACAGCACTCAGAGCTGACTCCTAACTCCATTCACCTCTTCTTAACAATATTAAAAAATTATGTAACTTCCTCTTGCCCCCTACATGATTGTCCTTACTATCTTTCCTCATTCTGAAGAGCTAATAAAAACTCTTCCTATACAAGGACTGGAATAAACCAGTCTTGACACAAAGGATGAGACATCCCTGTACCTAAGCCTTCTATAAAGGCAAAGATTAGAATGCTGTATTTATCTCAACATTTATCACAAGGTTTGTTCTTAACTGATACTTATGCTTTAGCACAGACTAATTTTTTTCCCCTTGGATTTCTATTCTCAGTAATTTCAATGACTCATGCAGAAACAGAGAGCAACAAAACACTGGAAAAGTAGTTGTTAAAATGGCAGCAAGTCAGTTGAAAAAGACTTCAGGTGTCAAAATACCACTGCAGTCTGAAAATTCAAAAACATGCATACAGATGAGACAAAGAGGTACAGACATGAACACATATCTGAAGAGAGGCAGAACTCACATTTTTCTACAATGCTTGGTTTACAACACCTGTACATCAAATCCAGCTGAATGGGGGCACATCAGAACCTCCACACACGCCCTGCACACCAGACAGAGATCTAGCAGGGCTGAAGTGTGAATTCAGCATGCACAGACAGCCTGCTGTATATCCACTGAACACTGGATCCAGAGCTCATTCTCCTTGTGCTACACAACTCTGCAGGTTTGTTCTTGTAACTGAAACCCCACAGAGGTCAGAGACACGTGCAGGTTAAACCTCCATTCCTATACACCTGGAATTCCACACATGGCTGCTGACAGATCACTGCAGTCACTCATGCAGGTGGCTTTCTTTCCCAACTAACAAAACTATCAGCTGTGTCATGCTGTAACTGTATGCAAATATTAGCATGGCTGGGAAGTATTTTTTATTTTTCCTAAGCCACTGCTTCTCCTCCACCTTTTAACCTTCTCTCTTTTCAATAGTAGATTGAATATGATTGGAATCCAGTAAAGTGACTGATTATGGTGGTATTCAACTCTGTTTCCTCAAAAAGAGCTGACTTTTCCCATACTGCTCTTTTCACTCTATTGTTTACATTGGCTTGGCAATTCTTCCCATTCTTTTCTTTGACAAAAGAAGTCCATGCTATTGTAGTTTCTGTATCATACCAACTGCATTTATTGAAACCTGCAGATTATTTTCTCTCCAAGGACAGGCTTTCAAAAGAGGAAGGTCTAACTCAGTTTTAAGGTCACATTGCAATTCACTCCATTACCAATACCAACTGTGTGGGTTTGCATTTTTTTTTCCCCTTTTAAGCATTTCATACAACAGGACTGCCTCTAGGACTCTTCAAGTTGAAAATTCAGAATACATTTTCTTTTCTTTTTTTCCCTTGTAAACTCATCCACATAGAATGTGAAGTGCAATTTGCCCCAACACATTTATGAAACACTATCTTTTTGGTGAAAGACATTGATGTTTTTAGAGGTAGGTTTGGGGCATTTTGGAAGTAGATCAATCTTTGCTGTCTTTTTTAATCATGTCTCCCTGTGTAAGAAAATAGTTAGAAACACTCATTTATTCCTCATTTGGAAGCCTGTGTGTTACATACATAAAATACCTAAAATATTCTTTTTTAACTTAATTTAGAAACTAGTTTGTCCAAAGTCTGTATCTTCTCAGATAGCAATGGAGAAATCAACGCCACTTTCTGTTGCTCTGCAATTCTTATGTCTCTAAAACAGTTTGTTATGCCACAATTATTCCATAGTTGAGGATGAAATAAAATGGAAATATCTGGATGATGCATACCAGATATACAGTCTCAAACAGCTGTGACATGTATTGCATTGTTCATATTGCATGAAAACATTCTTCTCTTTCATTATAGTATTTGAACAATGAATTAGTAAATGCAACTACAGAACTGATTATATGTAGTTTTAGGTTTCCAACTGCTCAATATACTAGGGGATACAGAAGTGGTGGGCAGAGAGAGCAGTGCTTCATTTTCCAGAAATATCCATAGGCTGTGACAAATTGATCAAGACTGAAGTGCAGCTGCTGCCTAAAACATCCTGCATTTTGGGAAAGCTGATCTGCATAAACCAGTGGAAAAGGTATCCCACAGCTTTTGGCTGCCACAGTTAGCTAACCTCCAGAATCCCTTGCATGCACACTGCAGTGACAGGTCTTCTGAAGCAGCTCTGCCACCAGAGGAGAGAGTTATGACTGATTTCATATCAACAAATCAAGCTATGTTTTAATGATGTGGTTAACCTCTAACAAGATTTGGGGAGAAGGAAACTTTCTTCTCTCCTAAGCAACCTAGAATGAATAACCTAAACATCAGAAAAGTCAGCTAACACCACACAAGTACAGTTCAGAAGCTCACTGCAGGTTTTTTTTCATGTATACAATTAAAATTGTGAGGCAATAGCCCATTTTGGTTTTGTGAAAGCTATTTTAAAGACAAAGATGAACTCCGAGTAAGATCAAAGCCGTCTGCCACCAAATCATGAAAATACTACTTCAGAAATGTACATTTATAAAGCATAATGAATGTTTCTGAGAGAAATTTTATTCTAAACTCTGTAAAAGAGCAATGAACAGACAAGACAATGGCAGCAGTATACCTCATTAGAAGATTGGACAAGGCAAGCCAAACTCCAGATTGGGACTATGCAGGCAAAAGACACACATGGTAGGTGAAGTCAGGACAAGTCCAGCATTAACTAGCCAGAAATACAAAGGAAATCCTGTCGATGTTCTGTGGATAAACAGCACAGCCACAGTTCAACTCAAAAGCTACAGAAACTTAAGTGAAGGCTGCTCCTGGCCTGTCTGAAGCCTTCTCCATGCTGGACACACTCAGGTCCCTCAGCTAAATGACAGCTCAGCTCCAGCACAGCAGGTTCTGCACAACTTCCCTCCTTCCTCCCTGACAGTTCATGTTCTCCACATGAGAAGCCTGAAGCTCCCTCATGGCTTCAAGTTCTCATTCTCTTCTTCAAAAACTCCTCACAATCAACAACTATGGTACTTTTGCCAGTCTGCAGCAGCCTCCTGGCTATAAATGAGCTATTCATGTTGTTATCACAGATTGGCACAAAAGCAGCTTGCAGAAGAGCCTCTCTTCCTTCAAACCACTGATTTTTACATGGACAAGAACCTTCCCTACACCTACCAGAAGTCAATCCAGACAAAAGTATGATTGTCATCATGACAAGTTAATCTTTCTCTCAAAACTTATTTTTTCTACTTCATAGTAGAAGGTAAGATCTGCTGGTTTTTTCCTACCAAATATATCCTTGAAATTAACTACATTTCTTCCTCTGAACTGTTTTTTTTCTTCCTGTTAGTGCAAAGATAAAAGACACGCATATTAAACACAGGCCCTTATTATTTTCACTGTAGCACTATACAAATGAATTCAAGCAAATTCAAAAAGGGAACTGACTATGAGATTAATTCTTTTAACATGAACACCGCTGAATTACACTAAAAACAAAGGTAGTTTAGCTTCACAAGAAAAAAAATAATATGAAAAAGAGGTGACTATATATTAGACAGTTCCACAGACGTTCCACTATCAAACCTATTTATATGCACATATAAGGAAGGGAAGAGATGAAGCTCTAAGAGCTTTATTGAAACTGCAGTGCCACAGGCAATAACTAAAAACCTAGTTCAGGAGAAGATATCATTATGGAAAAGCAAAGTTAACTGCTTCTGAACTCTTAGTAGTACTCACTCATTCATGGATGAAAGTCAACTACATGGAAATTTTGAGGTTTTAAAACCTTCACTAAGTTTTTAGGAGATACTTCCACATTCCCATCCCAGCTCATCAGGCAAATGGAGTTCATCCAGAACTCTCGAGTAAAAATTCACTTTATGTCACAACCCAACACCACTATTTGAGAAACTTAAGAAGCCAAAACACAGAAACATATAAAAAGTTGCTATCTTAGGGGGAAGATTTTTACTATAGCATAATATGCAATATAGCAGACTTATGGCTGCTGAGGGAAACATACATTTGAAGTTCCAGACTTCTGTGAGTTGAAAATGTGAGCAGTAATGCTACAATACAGCAGTTAAGCCAAGTACAAAGAATAAGAAACTTTAAAAAATGGAAAAATACTCTGGTTATGTATTTATAATGGCAGTAAAACACTGTTTTCCTAGATCACATTTGAAAACCTCAGGGCAACAGTCTTAACTATAGATTAAGAACAGTAGCTATAGCTATTAAAACAGAGATTAAAAAGAGCCATCAGCTGCTTTGAGCACCTAAACTTTTACCACCTTCATTCTAGTTGTCCTAACAGATGTAGTCTGTGCATCTGATGGATCTTTTAGAAGGAGCATGAATCCCAATAAGAGACAGCAGAGACACAGGAGCCATCAACATAAAAGAAGCTGAGAAATAATATGAAAAGAAGTAGGAAAACATTACAATCCAAATTCTGCAAAAACACATTACGTAGTAATGTCCGCCTATCACAATACAGATTTGAAGCCAATACCATTTACAGCCACCAATGTGTCTTAGTATTTCAGATTCCTTCTCAACTAGGGAGTTGCTGAGCTTACTTAAATCACAGACTTGCAGGAGTCTTATGAATACATAAATTCCCTGCTTAGACACAGAACTCCTGAACTGTTCTGAGTAACCCCAAAAGAACCTAAGCTATAAAATATGTGCCAAAAATGAGAAACAAAAGGATATCTACCATTTGAGACTTTTTACAAGAAGATACAGGAAAAAAATGTATATATTTCCTAATAATTTGTCACAAAAGCGAAAAAAAATCTCCTTTTTTTCTCCACTTGTTATGCCAGCTCTTCCTTGACTGACAAGACCTCAAATTTTTGTGACACTGCCCTTTAAATGCCATCCTAACGTAAATCACATGTTCAAGTACAACAAAAACACCTGCTTTATGCCTACAGAAAGCTCTAACCAAAGGAGCCTTTCTTTCAGGAGATACTTAGAATTTACCATTGGCAGCTGAACTGGAGGACGCAGATGAACAGCTGTAACAGAAGCATTACAAAAACATTTCTTAGAGGTTAGGAAGTTCTTCATATATAGCACTTGAATGTATATTCATGTTGGTGGGGGTGCACAGCAAGCAGCTGTTTCAGTGCTCTTACCCTGGCTGTAGCTGGGGATGCCTGTTTACCCACTTCACCTGCTCCATGCACCAACAAGGCAGCACCTACTACACAATCTCATGTGTTGCTTCTGCCAGATTGCCCAAGAGATGGAAGAACTAAGTGAGCATCGAGCAATGTAGTGAACTGCCACAGGGATGAGTGTCATCTCACAGAGCTCCAGCTGGGAATCAACTTGTTTGAAGTGTGCAATGTACACAGATACAATATGGTAAATTCAAAACAGAACTTCATCCTACACAGACACACAGAGCCATATATGAAGGCGTAGAAGACACCTCCACCAAAATAGTTTCTGATCAGCAGGGGGTCTGAGCTGCAGGAAACTGAGAAAGAAAGGCATCAACAAGGCATGAAAAAGGTGCTGTTTAAGCAGGGCCACTGGATCAGGCTGCACTCTTGAACAGGCAATGCCATCATCTGATCTGTGTCAGTGGTCTCATCACATGCACCAAATACCCTACTGAAATCTGCTGGTGCAGATATTGCAATCAAAAATTTTTAGAAAAAAAAACAAGGATCTAAAAGAAATCACTAGAGAGCAGCCTTTTTTGCAACTGAAAGGAAAAAACCTCACTTCCTGAAGGATACACCCTATTTCCCAACTGCAACAGTGTGAAATTTCAAAAGGAAAACCAGACAGTCCTTTCCTGATTCAGAATCTATTTGCCTAAAGTCAAAGTTCATCAACAGAGATTGATTCACTCCTTGTCCTCAGACCCCTGAAATTACAAGCTACAGAAGGTAAAGAGACTATGTGGTAATGCTGCAACATTTTTTCTACCAATTAAAACACTGGGTTTATATTTTTACAAAATTTTTCTTTTCTTCAGAAGCATATTAGTTACAGTAACTACTTACAACTTTTTAATGTTCTGTGGGAATTAATAAATTGTATCATAATCTTGCTCAATCAGTTAATTTACAGAAACATACTCTCTTCTAATACAAAGAAAACGAGACAGCACACTTACTGAAATGACATTTCATAACAATGACAATCTATTCTACAGAATGTCAGTAATTTTACCATACTAACAAACTCCCTAAAAAACAACCAGCAGAGCTACAAGGACAATAAAGTCACAAAAAAATGAGTAAGAACTTCAATTCTCTTTGATTCACATGAAACAAGAATTGCCAGAAGTCTCCTTAAAAGAGTAAGAAAATTTTACTTTATACAACTTAAATCTTTCATCAGTATATTAATCTCATTAATAGATATTGTCATCAGTACATATTTAATTACATTACTAAAATATTGATTTAGGGAGTATATTTAGCATTATGTGAACAACCAGTTTTGCAACAGAGAGACAGTTTTAGAAAAAGGTTGTATCAAATATTCAGTGTATTTTTGGTTTTATAAGGATATGGTATTTGTGTCAATCTCATCCTCATTTTGTAGTTATCCAAAGACAAAAACTTCAAAAGACACACAGTATTGTCTGTTCTGCAATGTGGGGGATAAAAAGGGCAGATCTGTACGTACCTGATCCTAGCACTGTAAAGTTCTGTCCGCTATGACAAGAAAGATTCAAAATATACTTTCTTTTTTCAGTAGCAGACAAAACTAAGTTCTTACCCCATAACTCCACATCTTTATTACTAGATCACTAGAGTGAAATGTTTTATTTTAGCTGTCATCTTGTCTCTTGGCACATAAGTCAGTTTTGTAAACAAACCAAAGTAAAAAAAAAAAAAAACCCAAAAAAACAAAACCAAGAACAAATAGCCCTTCAGAAACACAAGGACCCCATTTATGACCAACAATGGATCATAACCATATTTAATATGACCATTCTTCCCTATGTTTCACATTCTAAACCTTAAAAAAGAGAAAAATTGGAATATGTTTTACCAATTTTATAAACACTTCAATAATTTCTCTTCATGGTCCTAACTTTTACCTTAAAGAAAAGAATAAAACAAGTGTTTTAATACCTTAACTAAATCACTAAATGTGTTGCTAATACTACCAACGAATAAAAAGGGAACCATTAGCTATCATGAAATAAAGACTGTTCTTTCTCTTCAGGGACAACAAAACTGGTAAGTATTTTCAATTAGGAAAAGTTTCAGGGGAATAACTTGATGAATTGAAAAACCCTATTGTAAAAGGAGAATTGCCCAAATGGGACTGGCAAAACCTTGAAGTGAAAAGCTTAACTATAATTATGGAAGACTACAAAAAAAATTATATTAGTTCCTGCAAAAACTTCCCCTCTTAAGTAAGCTTCAAAGTCCTATTATAAAATACCAAATAATGAAATCTGTCCATCTTTTTGAGGACTGAACAATATGCTTCATGACTGAAGTGTTGAAAAGAAACACTCTAAAAGCAAAAAATTCTTCTAATTAATATACAGAACTTAATTATGATGTTCAAGGAAGACTGTCTTCTTGTTTAAGCAACCCCTTGTGTGAGGACACGAGGTTTGACTCTATTTTCATCAGAAGGCTGATTTATTATGTTATGTATTATATTAAAATACTACATTAAAACTATACTAAAAGAACAGACAGAGAAAGATCAGAAGGCTACAAAGACAAGAATAGAATAGGAATGAATAACAAAATCTTGTGACTGCTCCCAGCCTTGGCACAGGTGGCTGTGATTGGTCACTAATTGAAAACAGTCCACATGGACCAATGGAAGATTCACCTGTGGCACTCCACAGCAGCAGACAGTTATTGTTTACATTTCTTTCCTGAGGCTCTCCGCTCCTCAGGACAGGAAAAATCCTAGCAGGGGATTTTTCACTAAAATATCATGGCTACACTGTCTTAGAAAAATTTAGATGAAATTTACAGCAAAATAACCTTTTATCCTGAAATGAAATAGTAAGAAAATTGTATTTAAAGCTTTTCGTAATTCTACCTTACCAAGTTGAGCAAGAATCAGTACCAAGAAGATTAATGATTCTGAAGTGTCTGACTGCTTAAGTGTTAAATTACTTCACAAAACAAATCCAGAAAAATGTATTTGGTTCCAGGGACCTAAACATTTGTATTATTCATTTCCTAACACTGGCTGTTACCACAAACCAGTTAAAGACCTGCACTACACCTGTGAAAAACTGGGCAGTTTCAGGTCGGAAAAGTCCGTGTTCCCTCTTAGGTATGTAACAGAGCAAAGAACCTCTAAGATCCCTACTTTCCTCTTAATGACCAAAAGGATGGCACAGTGTAAAGCAGAAAGTGGCACAAAGTGTGTGTGCCACAAATGGCACAAAGTAAAGCAGAAAGTGATGACTGGTAAAGTCAAACCCGCACAGACAAAACTGCTCTTTTGATTCCAGACAATAACCAATAGCAGACTGCCATACATGGAAACTAATTTATGTATTAAGCTAAAAACCTTCTCTCTCTGAGTTAGTATCTATTGATGGACCCTTACCAAGCTTCAGGTAACAGCAAAGCATACTCGTGTGGTGAAGTAGTCTCTGGGAAATTGGAGAGAATCGCCTGTCTGTGTGGAAGTAAAGCTGATCCATGGAAAGTGAACAAAATTTCCAGGGCTCTGACATTGCTTTCCTGAAGAACAGAACAGTAAGTTGCAGAGCTTAAGACTGATTTAGACTGAAAATGAGCAAGAAAGTTTAGGTCATAAAACAAACAGTTCCTTTTTAAATTTTCTTTAGCAACAAAAAAAACAAGGTCAGGGTCACAGCATTTATTTATTTAATATCAAACAAAGACACCACCTCTTAAATTTCCATTGAGATTCAACCCAGTTCAAAGGGAGAAGGAAAAAGCACTTGAGTGCAAAGAGCAATATCAAAACAACATTGGATTCTAGCAACATAAATATTAATACCCGAGCATAAGTTCTTGCTGAAAGTACAATATTCTGATTTCTGAACTTCTTAAAGAATTCTCCATCATAATGCTCAGTTGCATGAGGCCCTCCAAGGATTTCCTTAAAAAAAAAAAACAATAAAAGACTGCTTTTTATACACAGAAGACTTACAAAAGCATCAAAAAGTCCACACATCTTTTTATCCTGGGATGAGTAAGCATGAGATATATGCTGAAAAGTATGCTGGGTTTTTTGTTTCAGTATGGAAAAAACAGATGCATTTTTGGTTGATAAGCTAAGACAATTTTCTGCCTTATTTTAATCAAGGTTTAGACATAATTAATTACAGGGATATGGTAAAATGGGAGTGTGTGCATTGCCAACTGCAAACTTAAAAACTTAGTAAAACAGTTTGACATTCCAAAAACTTTCACTTTTGTAAGCTCATGGAAGAAAAAGGTTTGTTAGAGAACCTGCACAGAACTTGTCAATTTGACTGACAGGGATATCACAGTAATCCTGGCTGAACTCTACATCCCATGCAGTTGCATAACTCAATTCCCTGCAGACACAGGATGTTCAAAGCAGGCTTTTGCCCAACTGCACCTCTCAAGATTAGAAACCATCCTTTTGAGACAGTGAAGCAGAAGAAACAGTCACTTGAACGCCTTACTTCTCTCCAGATAGACTGTAGCCTTTCAACAAGGCCATAAACATTAATACCACAATAAATAATAAAAAAGGGTAAGATGATGTGATGCAGAAGTTGTGGGAATACCTGTGGTACAAGAACTCACCTCATAGGTCTCAAGGCGATCAAGGTAAGTTAACAGCTTCAGCCTGCTGCGACAGAGCTCCTTCTGTTCCAGGGTCAGCCTGTGTTCAGAACAGGAATTTTCACATTTACCATTAATATTTTATGTCACGTGCATATGAAGACAAAGGTTACACATTGTAATGACTTTGTGCACTGGGATATATCAAGAAATTAAGTAAACCAATTTTGATAAAATATAATGCCAATTAAAAAAAAACACTTTTCTAGTAGGAATTATATATGTAAGTAATTATGTTCTTGCAGCTGTGTAGTTATTACAAACTTATAATTCTGAATAAAACATGGCTTAACATTTCATTTACTTTGAGAAGTCTACTGATAATAGCAGCTCTTGACGCTTCTTGGCCTCCTTTTCCTTTCTAGTATCCATTTCTTCATCGGATGACAGAAGGTCTTCATAGGGAATTTCAATATCCACTTCTCCTGGTAAGATAAATCTGGAAGACAAAATCAACAATCTAAGCAATGAAGGGGAAAAAAATGAAATCATTTTTGAAGAGACATTAAAACAGCTGTTTGTCTATGTTTTGACTAAAAACCGGCACATTTATAGAAAAATACTGAATTTTTTTGTTTTAAACAAGCAGGGATTCTTCCCAAGCCAGTAAGAGACATCAACTCCTGTTTCCACTCCCTCCCTAAAACAACCCAAAACCAAACCTGATAGAAGTTTCTAAATTCCACAGCCAGCAGCTGGATTGGCAGCAGCTCTCCAGCACACAATGGTAATAGAAGACTGCGCAAAGAAAGAACAGCCTCTTTCTATTTCTATTTCAGTTTCACCAGAAACTGAACACTGAAGAGATCTGTCTCTACTGTGTCTTGCTTCTGCTTGATCAATACAATTAAGACACAACCAAAAACATTTGTAGGGTCAGTTGTAGCTTTCAGAAGCACAAGAGAAACAGATTCTCATAGTAAAATATTACATAATAAATTCCCTCTGATGAAGAAATTACAGGGCATGTACTTACAATGAACACTGTATTTTATATAAATACAGAGATAAAATGTATAGGCACTTTATGGACATCTATAGGATAATCTGAGTCAAAGCGTCAAAGAGCTTTCTTTATGTCCTGCAAAAGCTTATTAATATTTTCACTAGTGGTGGATCAGGAAAAAAAATACCAAATTACTATAAAATACTTTATACACCATTCTTTAAAAAGAAAAGAAAGAAAAAAATACTCTTCCCAAACCTGCCAGCATCTTCTCCTTTTCCTATGGCCACCAGAGCCTCCAAGTCTGTGCCTTTCAAGCCATACTGAAGCAGCTTCTTAGCAGCATCTGCATTTTCTGGAACTCTTTCCAAGCACTCATGAAGAACCCATGCACGTTTCTTGATTTTGCTCTGTCCAAGAACAAGAGCACAGACACAATGTTACATGGTCCAATCCAAAGCAATGGAATCAGAGATTACAGTAAAGTTTTCTTCCTCATGTATTTCTTCCACTTAAGAAAATGTCAAGCTCCCCTGGTGACTGACAATGTAAACCAACAAAAGAGATGAGAACACAATGAACACAATTCCCTAGGAGGGGAATATATATGTGGCAGAAAAGGGCATGGAAATACCGAATTATTTAGAAGAACTTCCACAATAACTGGAACAGAAGTTATTATTTGTACTTTCTAATTAACATCACTCCTTTTTACACTAAATAAAATATGATGGTTTGGGGGTAAAATACATAAACCAAGTATATAAATTCCACAATAGCACTAGAGTAATTTTCAACACCATCCTCTTCACATGCCACTAAGATTCTGTGGCAGAAAAGGCACCAGAATTACAAAATGTATTTGCCTTATCTGCTGATCTTTGGTTGACATTACAGATCACATACAGAATGACTAAATTTTGATTTAGTCAATATCTGACTTGAAAAAAAGAAAACCCAGAATACACTTCTCTTGATATACTACTATATATACACTAATATACCTATATTACTAAACTATACTCTTTCTACTATTCTAATACTAAACTATATATTACTATACTATAGTAACAGTACATTTCTATTACTGATAGTTTGCCACAACCATGAGGTTGTACAACTTCAACACCATTTTTCTGCTGAGTTAGAAGTCTTTCTTCCAAGCCAAAAAACCCATGTTGAATTCTACTGAAAAGCTCAGTTACAGTTTGCAGAACTCACTGTAAATTTTTTTATTCAAACTTTGTGATACAGTTACTGATACTAACTTCATCTTCCTAATTTATTTTCTATAATACCTTGAAGTTTAAACTGTTGATATTTCCAATTATTATTCTTCATTTGCCAGGCAATAATGTACTGCTGCATGTGGGGGAAGAGATTACACACAGGAAGTGTGTTGCTATTAACAGAAGACATTCCAAAAGACTTTCATTAACTGCCAAGGTTTCTAGATCAGGCCTTCAGTTAAACTGCTCTCTTACACATGACATGAAATGGAATTTTCAGAACAATTCTTCAAACTGCCACCAATTTACATTGCATAAATCAGAACACAATTGAAAATTCCATTTCCGTAAAGATAACAGTCTGATAAGAAAGCCTAAAAAAAAAAAAATCACAAAACACAACGCACCAAGTAGTCTTGAATTGAAGCAACATTAACAGCTGACTTCCTCCACTGTCTTTGGTATACAAGATCAGAGTCAAGGCCATACGTTTGAGCTAAAGACAAAGCTTCCCCATATTCTTCATTATCAATCTAAAAAGCAAACACATGACAATGAAAGTCATCTGATTTTCCATACTGAACAATGAATTGTTTGTTAATTCTGTGTGTTGAAAGAGGTAGAGGGATAATTACTGTGGGTATGCAAAAGCAAGTAGGAAAGATAGTGGTTCAGGATACAGGTAAGACTCAGATCTGATGGACACCTCTGGAAAAATCAAAGATTTTTCCCCTTAAATAAAAGGAAGATGTTGTTTAGGTAGCATTGCATTCATTATGCATCATATTTAGTCTGACACCAGCACTCCCTGGGAACTGTAACAGTTACACAGTGAGCTGGTTTACCATCAGAACAACTGGAATGGCCTAGACAAAGCAGTCTGTCCAAGATCCCTAAAAACAGAGCAGTATTTGCTTGGTAAGAATGACTCAGAGGCCTAATCTGTACATATATTTGAAAAAACATGCAAAGACATTCACAGAAGACTGTGAATGTAAGTTAACCCACTCCCGGGCCAACAAGTTAAACCGATTTCATTCAATCTATCTGCCAAGTCTTGCACTACATGCAAACACATGAGTACATGTCCAAATCTAACCAAGCCAATGATACACAGTGTCTCCCAGTGGAAACATCACATCATTTCAGTTATTATAATGCTAGTTTTAAAAAAGAATCCTTTTGATCAGGCGACACAGCACATTGTCAGTTAACACACTCTCAGAAATATGCGCCTAAATCCTTTTGTCAACACAGCAGGAATTAAAAGAAAAATAAAAAGCTCTCTCTAAATAAAGCTGATTAAAAGAGATTTGATTCTCTTTCCAGACTTACTTTTCTCTGGTACAGTTCCTCTGGAGTCGTGGATCTTAAGCTGACAAGGCGGAAATTCTTTGTAATAGTACGTGGTCGTTTCCGTGGAGGAGCAAATCGTTCCATTTCTGTTACAAAGTACAGGCCTTGCTTTAGGTAGCTGAAGTATCTGTCCTTAGCAGAAGTTTCCTCATCTGAGTCCGAGTCATCATCTCCCTCATCTTCATCACCAGGCCTGCTCTCCAAGCGCAGTCTTTTTGGAACTAGTTTCACCTCACACTGCAAGAAAACATGAACAAGAAGCATCCACCTAGTACACCTTAACTAGTTTAGTAAGAACTGAGTACATCTTCCACTTCAAATTTCAGAATCAACATCCTTCCTCCCTCTCTCCTTTAAACCTTTTCTCAGTTTGCTTAAGCTGTTCCACAAACCCTGACTGCATCTGTCTCCTGGATGTGAGGTTTCATCCCTCACCTACCAAAGTGAATGCTTCTTAGTAACCTGCCTTTACACTACACCTCCTGCACCAGCCAAGACTGGGCAGAACAGTCCCACACTTTCTATAGTTTACTGCTGCATACAGGAGTGTTTTCAACTCTCAGCTATTCAAATCAAGGTTTTCCATTCAATACAATCTCAGACTACATCCTTAGGCTGTGGTATGCCACTCACTAGCTGTACATATAATTCCCAGAATAGTACAACTTTTCAAAAACATACCCACAAGCTTTGTACTGATTTTCTGATTCTAACGTTAAACTTTTGATTAAGATGTTTAAGACCTATTTCAATATAAGCTCTAGAAAAGCAAAATTTTGTGTTTTAAAAGAAAATTACTGGTTAATTTTATTACATTCTACTCCCTTCTGGAATCCTACTAAAAATAAACAAAAGGAGTATCTCTTTCATGGCTCTGCCTTCACTGTGTTCCTCATGTCTAATTAAAACTTGTTCACTCTTTCTTTATGAGCCATGCATTTCAAAAGTGGAAGAGGGATGGTTGCAGTGTGTTCTTCAGAACATCAACACACAAGGCAAGGCTACTGTCAGCACGAATTTTTTTCTGTTGCAAGTTTCCTCTCATTGAGACTCAACTTGCCAGGAGTTTTGCTTCTACTCTCCACAAGTTACTTATGGTTTTATCAAGTTTTTCTTAGAACAGTTCCGCTGCAGCAAGTTCAGAATCCCCCTGCAATGCCTATCTACAGATAAGGAAGAAGAATCACTTTTCCTATTAGCAGTAACATCTTCTATTTTAAACCCCCTATCTTAGGATCACATACAAAAAAGCAAACTGTTACACTGCAATCCAAAAGGATACCTGCTTGTTCACATTCCTTACCTCCAGACTTAGAAATCCTCCATCGTGAGCCGAAGTGACCTGAGGAGAGCTCTCAAACCATTCACACGTCTTTCCCAGCAGGTTTCTTAATGTCTTGACTGATGACACAGTCAATGCACCAGAGCAGCGAGCAAGGATGACAGAATTATCTGCCCACCAATTTACATCTATCAATGGGTAATAGGATTCTTTATCTAAAATAAGAATGCACCATATAAAGAAAGACAATGTTAAACCTCAGGTAAGAACAGAGGAGACTGTCATTATGAAGAAATATGGTCTAATGTAACAGAGATTTACTGTTATATTTGCAACCTTGGTTCACTAAGTCTGTATTTTATATCAGTTATCTTTTACTAAACCATTTTTGTATTAAATAAAGCTGTTGAGAACAAAAAAAAGTCACAATTACAAATATAATGCATATAAATTATGTGGAAAAAAATCACAGTAAACTGATTTACTTGCATGAAAACTAAAAGATTTTTCATCTATGGTAAAGATCTACTTCATTACCTATCAGGCCATCCTCAACATGACAAAAAACCTAACAATAATGAAAATCAGAAAAGGTTACACTGTTTTTGAGGACAAGTAAACAGATCAACATACTCCAAGAGGAGGTTAGGAATATTAAATCAAAAAAACAAATAAACAAGAAAGTCTCTAGGACTGAGAATGGAAGCTGTGGCACTTTCAGTCACTGTCTTGAATACAACAACTGGGTGTTGGGATAAAATGTTCATCAGAGAGTGGGCTCATTTTGCTCCCCACATATCACTTCCCACTCCTCTGATGAAAACAACCTTTCCCCAAACAGCACTAAGACACAGGTCAGATTATTCCTTTTTAATAGTGCTTCACCAGCAGCCTACCCATGAAGGTCAGATGAATTAACCCGAAGAGAGAATCTCCAAGGAAAATATTTCAAAGAAGCAGGAATTTTTTAATAATATAGATGTGTATAAGCAGCACCAAATGGGTCATGGAATAGCTATTGATCTC
This sequence comes from Passer domesticus, assembly GCF_036417665.1. Taxonomy (NCBI): domain Eukaryota; kingdom Metazoa; phylum Chordata; class Aves; order Passeriformes; family Passeridae; genus Passer; species Passer domesticus. The sequence continues at coordinate 12,908,113 of NC_087476.1, read as the reverse complement.
TGCACTCTTGGAACAGCCATGCAATAACCAGGTGCTAAATGCCTGCTCAGATTGGTCTGAGCTTTCTGAAAATAACAGAGTGTGATGAGGTAAATCCAGTTAGAGGAAATTGCTCTAGAATTGTTTTTTAGAATTTTAAACTGGTATCTTCAAATTACAGTAGCTTTCAAGATTTATTAGACATTTACAGGAAGAAAAAATGAAATCCTGTGCTAACTGAAATATCAACTTTTTTGCTATAAAAAAGAATCTGAAAGATTCTAAAAGAGAATCTGAAAAAAAAAAAAACTATTGTGACTAATTTAGCTCTACCATGCTACAAATTCAAATCATGCTATTTTGGCAGCCTGACTGAGATTTAACTCAGCTACTTCAGTCCTCATGTATTTGCATTACTATTTTTAACTGCACAGTGACATAAAATAATGATCTAACTGTAATGCATACCTTTTATTTTCTTTCTTTTTTCACTAGAGAGTCTCCAGTCTGGGTTAAGCTCATCATAGCCAGGCTAAAGAAAAAAAAAAGAAAAATTACAAGCAAGTACATCTTTGTAACACAGAATCCGTTTATTTACTCTGTAGCTGACCACACATTTTTAAACTAAAATAAATTCAAACTCAGTAATTCTCGATAAATTCAAACTCTTCTCAAGCATAAACGTACAACTGCTGTAGTACCATTGTACTTTTCTACAGACAATTAAAAGGAAAAAAAAAAAACAAAACCACAAGTCATGGCCTGACCAGCTATAAAAAGCAATCATACCCTAAAGATTTCTGAAATAAAGGCTCTCCAAGCAATCAAAAGCCAAGTGTTTGCTTTTCATGTCTATACATAGGACTGCAGGCATATAAAATAATCTCCAAAAGAGTCTGTGTAGTGGCCCTGTGTGACAGTCTACCACAGTTCCCTAAGTATTTTCCCCAGCTATTTTCAGAATTATAAAGCCCCTTTCAAGCCTAGTGCAAGAAGAGCAGCAGCATTACTAACTGATGCACTGCAAGGTTTAGAATTACGTTGCAGTGCTGTTATTTTAAACGGGATTTAGCAGTGACAGAAATCCTGCCCCCAAGCGCAACTCAGTGGAAGTACAGGAAGCTGAAATAACTGAAGCGCATTTGGATAAGGCAGAAGGTGTTTTTCAGACTTGATTTTTCAGTAGAAAAAGGAGAGTCTACTAATTAAAAGTAAACATGAGGCCACTCTAAGGTAATTTCACACATATTATGAAAATACACATTATACTTGGACACCAGTTTCACCTATAAAAAAAATTGTGAGAACAGTCAAGCATTTAATATTCCTTTATATCACCCTCACTCAATGAAGTCCTAAATGCTCCTTCAGAATACATATTCATTATTACTAAAAACAAAGAAAAAATACAACTTACTGTAAGCATCCTTGAGCAAAATTTGTCTGAAGTGTATATTAAAAACAGAGATAAACAGATATGCATATATAGACACAACACTTAACCCAACACTAGAACAGAAATTCTTTGAGTGTTTTTTTGTTTGTTTTGGTTGCTATTTAAAAATGCTTTCCTAAATAAGCTTGAAATCACATTTCCATCCCATTTGTTTACCCTGCTTGGAACAGATATTGGTTTATGTCTCATAGGTTTATAACATAACATACAGCACTCCAAGTGAAAAGCCTTTCTTTATCTATTACTCAAGAAATTAATGGGAGGAAAATAAGAACACTTCACATACTAGTGTGCATCATTGCAGACTTTTTACTTTTCAGAATCCATTTCCTCATTAATATAAAGGTGTTTTTTTTTTTCTTTGAAAAATAATTAGCTTTAAATTCCCAGTGTTTAAATTCACACAAGTCACTAAAAGTTTGCCAGTGTCTGAGCAACTCCTAATGTATGTGCCCCTACTTCATTTTGCAAACAATTCCTGCAAAAATCATTGGACTTAACAGTACATTGATTAAGAAAATATTCTACAGCATCATCTGGAACCAGGTATGGTAAATTTTGAGGGAGGAATAGAATACACTAAGACATCCAGAATTTGGTTTCAACCAGTGAAACAAATTCAACCACATTAGCCTCCATTTCTCTTCTATTAACTGCATTTCAGTCTAATGGCATTATAGTCTAATTCTAACAGTGCTACCAACTTGGTACCAAAATGCCTCATGAAAAATTCATTGCAATATAATTGGTTCTTTCTTTTTCTTCATTTTTCAAGTTCAGTTTATGGGCATAACATAGAAAGATTATAATAAATGTAAGTACAGGGCTCTTGAAAAACATGGAGCTGACTGGGAAGCTAGTATGTAGTTAACACACAGTTACCCCAACTCCTCTCATCTCCTATAAAAACTCAATTTCAGAGGAGTAAGATATATAATTCAAGTTTCTAAACATACACATTCTTCTTACCTGAGCAGATTGGTCCCATTCTCCTTGTTGTCTCAGAGATGGAATAGACCAGATTGTCAGTTTTCCTGAGAAATGAATAGCTGCCAAAAGAGCTCCATCAGGAGAAAGATTCATCTTGAAAACTCCATCCTGCCAAACATGATATCCAAGTAAATAAACAAACAAACATAATAAAAATATACACCAAGGAATAAAAAAAAAATCCTCCAAATATATACTCATTTTCTATTTTAGGAAAACAAAAAATTGTACAATCTTCCACTCTGAAAAGTTAACATGCCTTAAATTAAAATCATACAAAAAAACCCTTATTCTAAAAGAAAAAGGTAATAGATCTGTTGTGACATGGAAGAATAAAAACAACCTGCATAAAGGAGCATGAACAAATCTTTAGGAACATAAACTTCTGTATCACATTGTTATAGGGCAAATAAAACCTGGAAGTGCAGCATTCCTAAGAGAACACCCTGCCAGCAATGCAGAGCTGCTTGGAGGGAAAACTGCAGGTTGTTCTCTGCACAGAAAGAACATTCAGCAGCCTCAGTTTTCTACTATCCTGACTCTCTGGTCCCCACTGCTCCTTAACAGTCTTCAAGGAAGACTATAACCAAACCACAGCTTAGTACAGCTCTTCCTCCCTGGGAGCAAACTTATAGGTGGGCATTATTACAAATCAAATTCTTAAATTAAAGGAAAACGAAAAAAAGGGATACAAGAAATACAGACATTAAGAGAACTTGGAGGAGCACACTGTTCATTTCAGGACACTGAATCAGAGCCCAAGAACCTCTTCAGTGACAACAGATCAAGTAGTAACATAGCAAATATCAGATTAAATCTATATAGATAAAATAATTCAACATTTGTACATTAACTTCTTTAAGGCTACAAAAGTTCTCCTGGATTAAGTTTTTCATCAGCTCTGGACACCTTAAGAGGCATAATATATTTCTAACAAAATACCTTCTTAAGTATTCACAAAATCCAGCACATTTACAACTGGATCTGTACACTATTTCCACAAAACACTCTAAATACACACTTAAAGTCAAATGTAGTGACACTAGCAGTGAATGAAAATTCTGCAAATATGTTTTACATTTATTCACCCCTCTCCCCACAAAATTCTAGGTTTTCAGAAAGATCATTCATTTCTTAGTGTCTCATTTTCCATGAAAGACAGCAGGATACAGATTCCCAAAAACTACATTATTCACAAAATTCCATTTAGTTAGCTCACTTTAAAAAACCTTTTATTAAAGATTCACAGTTAAATTTTTCCAAGTATGCAGCCAATATATTTTTTTAGGCCAGCACTTCCCCTCTTAGGAAATACCCCAACATAAATGAAGCACAGAAAAGTTAGTTGGCGTCCATAAATTAAGAAGTTTAAATAGCATTCCTACAGAATGTTACTGGTAGATATTATTGAAAGATAAAAAAGTATTTTTTTCAGGTCAGCGCGTTTGTTGGGACTTGGGAGTTTTTTTACTATTATTTTTATTTTATTTCTTAGCCTTTTTAAAGTTCTAGGTATGACACAGAAGCAATGACAATCAAGAAATGTTTACTGTTGTACAGTGGCTTGCAGCTGTTGAGAGCACTCCTTAAATCCATGCCTAAAATGTGTTCGTAATTGAAAAGCAGAGCATTAAGGGTTTTTTTAAAACCCATTAAGAATTATTTATATTAGAAAAAATTCATATTCTCTGACTACATTCTTAGGCAACTGCAGTACTGCACTTTAAAGTGTAATTTGCCCAGGAATCGTACATGCCTTCTAATGGCACTTCTCTCTTTACAAGTCAATTTGCCTGCACAACGGACAAAGAACAAAAGACTGTTTAAGGACCCAGAAACATAGAGGTAAAATATATCACCTGTTCAGATAACTGATCAGTGGTATGCATCACAGATCTTGAAAGGAGGTAAATGTTTACTCAGCAGCCAGTAATAATTCTCTGGCTGTGAGATTTAGATATTGGGTGGCCACTAACACACTCAAATTTATCACCCAAGCCCTGTTATCTATAAAAATTAATCAGTCCTTTGCCAAAGCAGGCAATGCTACTCCCATAAACAGCTCATCAGCTTAAGGGAACAGCAAAAGAAGATGTTGAGAAACTCAGCAGGCTGGCACTTCACATTTTTTAAGTGTCATTTAACAACACTAAGAATCAAATCCCAGTATAGCCAGTTTTATACAAGCCCTCTAGCTGCTGTGTCCATCATATTTTAATTAAATTTAATTTAATTCAATTTTTAATTTCACACTATGTATAAAAACTATATACTTAAGCCATAATCTCTGGAATTGGATCAAAACATTCAAGGATAAATAAGTTTCCATATTTCTTCATTAATTTAGCACTGACAAGTGCAATGAAGTTGAAGTTTAGTACAGCTACATGCAATACAAGCTTTTCAGCTAAAAAAGCTTAAGTCAGCTTTATCTTTAGCATTTTCAGGGAAGGAAATAAAATCTCTCCCTGTTCCACCCTTGAGAAAGATTCAGAAAGATTTGTTTTCCCTTTCCAATTAAGCAGGCAACTTCTTCTTTTAACCAGCCACCTATAACATCCCAAAAATCTATGAAGGTCATTTCCAACTCAGAAAGCCATTTTTCCTCTCAGGAGGACACAGAACGAAGGTGGTAGACAGATTCTTTACTGTTCTTTCCTTGTAAAGCAAAAAAAGGGAAAACAATATTTTTACAAGAAGGGAAAGGGGGATAGAAAAAGGAATCAAACCAAGGCTCCACATGATGAATAGACAAGAGGTAAGAAAAGGAAGTGCTGTACTGCATGGGAAGTTCCTAAGGCATGTAGAAGAAAGCCATGAATGAGCACCATGTACAACACCTTAGAAATACAGAATGCACACACCTACACCTCAGCACAACATTCAAGGTTTAAGACTCGTTCATGGCAGAGGAGAACACAAGGTCCATACCCAGAGTTTGTCAAGAATAAGTTGGTTCTGATCAGAAGTTTCATTAGGTTCACATGGATCCTGGGAGTAGAAGTCTGACCCATAATAAACTTCTGAAGCTACTTAGCAAAATGTTTCCTGAGTATCTCAGATGGTTAAAATAAAGTCCTTATGTCTGTCCTATTGCCATAAATGATTAGTTTGAATCCACCCATTTTTTTCTTCCCCACATGATGAAAATTGAGGGCTGAGATATTTTTGTTATTTTCTAGTGGGATACGTGTAGTGCAGAAGGCTGAGTTTTGTTTGTACTTTTTATCTCTTGGGCATATACTTGAGAAACATCATCACAATCTACTTTCTTCTTGTAGAATATATAACACATCTAACATGGTCTGACTATCACATTCATTAACAAATAATTAGGTGGCTTCTTATACCTTCTTTTTAGAATCAGGTTTACATTTAATATTGAACTCTACATCTCTAAACTTATTCCTGAAACCCAGTGATTCAAGCTTCAGCAAATGAACTCGATTTTTAAGGAAGTCAAGTAAGTGGCAAGCAACTCCATTGAATGCTAAAGCTTTTTGATTAATTTAATAGAATGTTAATTCCTAAGTTGCATAAATTAAAACCTACTTGCAGTCAGTCTCTTAGGTAGTAATTAATGGACAATTGTGGTAGTAAAATACGTTTCTGAGGTAGACCTAGATCTTAATACCTGTTCTGTTCCTCGTCTGTTGTAAAATCTTAAATTCATAATCCTTAATAATCCTCTTCTCTGTGCCTGTAAGAACAGAAACAAATCATACAATGAAAAACAATCTCATACACTGTTTTATGCGCAAAAAAGTAAGTCATATTTAAAATACTAAAATAACTTTGCAAGACCCTTTAGAGGTTCTGCAGAAAGACCTTGACAAATTAGAGAGATGGGCAATCACCAACCATATGAAGTTTAACAAGGCCAAGTGCCAGATTATGTATCTGGGGCAACCCTGGCTGTGTGCAGGCTGGGGAATCAGAGCCTGGAGAGCAGTGCCCCAGAAAGGGACTCGAGGGTCCTGGTCAAGAGTGAGTTGAAGGAGTCAGCAGGGCTACAATATATGACAGAGGTTAAGTCATCAGAGTGCCCAAAGAAGGCCACAAGTATGGTGAAGGGCCTTGAGGAGAAGCAGTGTGAGGAGTGGCTGAGGTCTCTTGGTCTGTTCAGCCTGGAGGAGACTGAGGGCAGACCTCACTGCAGTCACAGCTTCTTGTGAGGGGAAGAGGAGGGGCAGGCACTGATCTCTGCTCTGTGGTGACAAGGGACAGGACCTGAGGGAATGGCCTGAAGTTGCATCAGGGCAGGTTTAGGCTGGATATCAGGAAAAGGTTCTTCACCCAAAGGGCGGCTGGGCACTGAACAGGCTCCCCAGAGAAGTGGTCACAGCACCAGCCTGACAGAGTTCAAGTGGTGTTTGGATAAGCCCTTGGGCACATGATGTGACTCAGAGTATCCTGTGCAGAGCCAGGGGTTGGACTTGATGATCTCTGCGTGACTCTTCCAACTCAGCTTATTCTGTGATGTTCCTATCTTTAAACTTCCATAAGACTGCCTACTTTAAAACAATTCAAGCATAATAAAATCCAGTTTGTATAATTCTGTCAATTTCAGTAGGTAGACATGTCACAGAAAAGCACTCCTCATTTGCAATTAAATTAACAACTCACCTGCAATACTAAGCAATACCTATAAAAGAGTAAACACTGGAATTTTCCCTGGAATATTGTAAATTTATTTCAGTATAACCAAGCTGTTACCAAATCAAACATTTACTTCTACTAGAAGCGAAAGAAATCAAGAGCCAGAATTAAACTGCAATATTTATTTCAGGTGTGCTGCCTTTTGTCCTGAAGTAATAGAAGAATAAACTGTAACTTTTTTCCAACAAAGATAGGTAATGTATCTCAATGAACAACTAAGAGGAAAAAATATTGTAGCTTGGAAATTTACAGACTCTTTTCTTCTTGTTTTGGGTTTTAAAACCACAAGTGATAATTAAAAACTTCAAGTTCATATCATACCACAGAAAAAAAACCAAACCAGACATATGCAGTGGAGAAAAAGATAACTGTTTAGACAGATGTATCATAACTTAGAAAATAGCAAAACATCACATTAAATCATCTTGCATAAAGAGATACTTATTGAGCTTCCAGTGACAATATTCATCCAGTAAAATGAGAAGACAAACTTACTGTTCTAACATCATCTTCATAACTAGTGACCTGTTTGTAATGGGGAGAGCCTGACAGAATTCTCCAAGCAGATATTCCACAACCAGCTGCTTTAGACACTCCATCTTCATCTGTTTCACAGCCTCCTACAAGGAGAAGTCTGTAAAATATGTAAAGATGCATTATGATTTCATATACTGCCACGTATTTTTTTAATTTTCCTAAGTCTATAGCAGTTTGCTTAGAGTAACAAAAGGCCAAATATACCAAGACACTTAACAGTCCCAATAAACTTTGTCTGTGAATACCCTGAAATCTAAAAAAACTTCAATATCATTCAAGTAACATTGTTGTTTGTAGCATGTATACCTATTTATTCTCATCCCTAGCTTTCCAGGTAAGTCACAATTCCCAACATCTAGAATAAAATAAATCTGGCCACAAGTCTGAGTTTCCCTCACTCTCAAATATGATAAAAAATTACTGCTTAAGCATATAACAAGTTCTGATCATTCTGTTTAAGCATCAAATTCCCATTTATTCACATGTGGTATGAAAGCTACTTCTCTTTCACTGAAGAACTGAACACATTAAGGCTTGTCAATTCTGCTTTCTAAAGCCACTGTACCAATTATACATTTGCATGTAATACTTTCATTGGCACACCACAGGTGGCATTTTAAAACCCTTTATGTAAGTCTTATAATTACTTCTGATCACCACTAAACTGTATCACAGTATTCGCCCTTGAAGCCCTTTCACTTTATTAACAAGCACTTCTATATTAAACTGATGACTACTTTGATGAAAACTTTGAGAATAGGTGTCTGTTTGGAAGCATCACTGTAATGAATCACCCATCAAAAGGTAAAGTATCTACAATAAAAGGCACAACTGCAGGAGCTCAAAGCTCCTCCCTAGGAATGCTGCATTATCCTTTCCCCAAGGCCGCACCATTCCCAAAGTGCTCTGCCCCAAGAAGCAGCTGCCACTCGCACAGCGCAGCTCTGGCTACACCTGCAAAAGCCAAAAAAAGAATAAAGGGAAAAAAATTCCTTCCACATTTAATAATTTTTAAGACATCAGTAAGGCTTATTTAGTATTGTCAAGTCTCCTGCTAAGTCACAAACATACAGCAGGATGATTTTATACCATGGATGAATGACAGAATCGCATCATCAGGCTGGAAAAGAACCTCTGAGATCATCAAGCCTAACCTAGGACCAAACACTGTCATGTCAACTAGACCAGCTCAAGGCATGGTGACTCCACCACTTCCCTGGGTAGTCCATTCCAATACCTAATCACCCTTAATGTGAAGAAATTCCTCCTGATGTCCAATCTGAAATCACCCTGGAACAGCTTAAGCCTCATCTTCTTCAATATCTTCCTGGCTCCTTGGGAGAGGAGGTTGACCCCCACCTGGCTACAACCACCTTTCATGTAGTTGTAGAAAGCGACAAGATCTCTCTTGAAAGTGATGCTTAAAGTTAAGAGTTTTGGTTATTCTGTGGTGTAAGAAGAGCCTACAGCAGTAAAACAGAAATCACTTTCACCAAAAACTGCATCAGGAGACATGAAGATGACGAAGACTACTTTGTTTTCTTACACATGTGTTCCACACACAGCACAGCCAACACGCAGCAGTTTCCAGGCTTCATTTCTAGATCCTTAAATACCTGCACTTCTGGGACCATCTGAGGACTCCTGAGACCATCAGAGGATTCCTGGAAAGCCTTTGAGGAACTTCACAATGTTTGTCATTGACAAGAAGAGCTAACTAGCATGCTTTAGAAGCTTTTAGCAAGGTCTGCCAGCTCTTCTTAGTCAAAGGGTGACAAGATAGACACCTGATTAGCAGGGGTCAGGAATCCTTTCAACAAAACCTGGAAAAAGACCTATGTAAATGCCAGGCCTAGAGTGCAGCATTTTGCAGAAAAAGATGGCCAGAACCTGTCTTTGTGTATGATCTAAAAAATCAGAGATGTGCTGCCAGGCTCAGTCTCCAGCACCCTCTGGAGCAGCTCCCCAGCACCTTAGAGGCCTTGACACAGACCACACTCCTAAGGGAGGACAGAGATGTGCAGGTCTTGGACTTGCAGTGACATGGTTCCAAGCAACCTCCTCTAGCTGACCCTGAGGTGAAGGGGAATGGATTAGATAATCTCCAAGGGCACGTCCAGTCTCAAAAACTGGCTGCTCTTGCAACACTTCATTTATACCCCACTCCACAGGTTTATACAAAGTTGGGTTGAAGATAACCAGCGTAACACCGGTCTCAAGAACAAGCTCAGCTGAGTTATCCAAGAAAAACTTAATATGCCCTTCTTTACTTAATAATTTTGCTACAAACATTTTAAATAAATCTGAAGCTTCAATGATGATTGGGGGCTTGTGATGAAGGGCTTCATCACAAGCCCTTCATTGCAAACTTTATGCTTTAACATCAAACATTTTCTGCAGCAACTGCAGATAACCCAGAAATTATACATTCAGCTCCAGATTAAGACACCAAAACAAGCAGCTGTTGAACCTTGGATTTGAATTTATAAAGAGCTCACACTGAAGAAGACACTTAAGTTTTGTCAACTAAAATGCACCATAAACTCCATACTAGATGAAAGCAGGATCACGTGAGGACGTCAACATTAGGTATCTAGATTAAGGTATATAATACTTTTCAGAACCAGTAAAAGTCATTATTGGATTTTTTTTCCCAAAGCTATAGCTTCAAGTTTTCCTACGGATTCAGAAACATTCCCTACTGACATATTCTCTTTGCAACTATCCTACATCTAATTGAAAAAATTAAGTAAATTAAGTTCTTAACTGCTATTTTATTGCACTGTAATGGGCCATGAGCAAATACTCAGTAATACAGTAATGCAGTAACTCAAGCCTTACAAGCAATGAAGGGAGATCAGCATAATTTCACCACCTGAGATTAAGTGAAATGCAAAAAAACACAAAATGATGAAGCTGAACTTGTGTTAAATGATCAAACACATTACTGACACTTAAAACTTCGAGGTGTATCAACAACTTTCTTTAATGCACAACTTTGAAGTACTTGTATTCAGGCCCTTCTAAGCTTTTTTGGGATAACAAGAAAATTTCAGCAAGAGGCTCTATCAACAAATTTGGAATTCTCCAATGTCAAATTTACAAGCTTTCTACCAGAGACTAAATTCAAAAACAGAAAAGACTTGCACCCATCAGGGGCAAAACACTGATTGTTTTCCATCCATTCTATCCAACTGTCCATTCTTTCAAGTGTCAATTTTTCAGCTTTACTAGGTCACTCAATAGGTTGCACACAGCAGGAACTACTACAACCATTAACCCTGGTCTGATGAAAGGAAACAATAGGTTGATTCTGCTGTCTGGTCATGTAGTGCTACCACAGCTCCATAACCCACAACTATTACCTCAAAAACTGTAAATTTAGTATATTGAGTATTAATTATGTGAAATCACTAAATATTAATTAGGTGGAAAGAAAAAGCCATATACAAAATTCATCTCGCAAAATAATAAGCTAGAAGAACATTACATCTCATTAATAATAATTTGTTTTCCTAAGGGAGATATGACAGCTCACTTAACACTGAAGAATGAGAAGAAGTTTTTTTCAACAGTGAGTTTTTTCTGGTATTTTATATCCAAGCCTAATTTCCATTTAAAACAATACAGTCATATAACACTGCACTGAAAGATTCAATCCTAGCAGATCTAATAGAAGAAAAATATCTAGAATAAAGTTTAGTTCCTACAATTGAAGAGAAATAGAATTGCTGAGTTTATCGTGGTACATTGCAAATTGATACTAAAAAAGTAGACCCATTTTTGGCATAAGTAATAGGTTAACCAGGACCTATTCCAGTTACATTGGGTTCAAGAGCATGCAGGCAGTCAGTCCACATTTCAAGTCCAGTTTCTCTATTCAACAGGTTACTAATAGAGAAAACACATCATAAGACAACTCCAAATACCCGAGCCTGGCAGTTCCACTCAGAACACTAAGGAAAATGGGCTCGCCAATAAGTCCAGCAATGAATTCCAGACAGAAAAATAAAACAAAACCAAACAAACAAAAACAAAAAACCACAACACAAGCAAACAAAAAAAAACACCAAAACAAAAAGAAGGAAAAAAAAACAACTAAATTTATCCTTCAATTTTACCCATCTTTCATCACATTCAGAAACCTCTTTTGAAGCTATTCCTGACATTCTAAAAAGCGCATGTTGCTTATGCAAGGTACTGAAACAGAAAAGGACATAACTTTACTAAAGAAATAATGAAAGTCAAGTGAGAAGAACTAAGGTTCCTCTTTCATAGTAGAAAGAGACATGACTTGTTATTACTGATGCCCTAAATACCAATTTTAGCAAGAACAGATTTTCCTCCCCCTCCCTACCCAATACACTTCAGTGCTAATTTTGCCACTTTTTGTTCATCATTTACATACCAATGTCAGGTAGTAAACAGAATGCTTACCTGTGACCAGGATGATAAATGACAGTTGTTATCCCATGGGCATAGTGGCTGCCAAAGCTGAAACTATGACTTTCTTGAAAGCTTTGATTTGTTCCAACACTAAGTATGCCAGGGAAAAAAAATATATGCGTTACTTCAGATTTATTTCCTTTAAAGAGTAGAAAGAATTCCTTTGAAGTTCACTGTGCCATCTCAAAGCAAGCCAAAATTTATGCTTACCTTACAAGGTAACTTCTCAGTTCTCCACGGTAATTAACAACAAGGAGTTCAGCTGACCACTGGGCACTTGCTTTGTATTCTAGAAAGATCAATCCAGCAATAGCGTAACTCAGATCACCTGGAAAACTTGCTGTCTTTACCCAAAAATGAGGGCAGACATTGGGAGAGAAAGGGGATTTTTTTAGAAGTGTCTTTATTACTGAAAGAACTAGAAAGTTAAATTAACTATCTTGTATTTTAAAAAATAATGTTTCAGTTAAAACTAAATACATTTTATCTTGGTTATAAAGAAATTGTATTATTACAAAGTTTGCAAATATACTGAGGAAATACACTTGAGCCACTTTCACAAACCAGTTCAATATACCCTTTGAAATAGAAAATATATTGTGTGGGGCCTGTCAACAGCAATTATCTAATATCGTACCAAGCAAAGTACTCTAGCAGAAACATTTCTTGGTTTACAATTTGACTCTGCATACAAAGTGCAGATTTATTATCTATTACTACAAATTGTAGTAGTTCCATACTTCCACTGTCTGATGCACCCACAGATGTACCACAATTCAAGACAGATGTAAACCACAAACTTTTATGCTGTTGTAAGGGCAACCCATGACTTTTGTTGATCATGTGGTGGATGTATCATAGTAGAACTTTTTACGGTCCATTTCTGTGTGGTATTCATAGTACAAGCATTTATAGCAAACCAAGCCATGGTTTAAAAAAGATCAAAATGTAGAAATTATCCACGATCCTTAAAAAAAGTTCTACCATATTCACATTTAACAAGAGAGCACATACCGGTGAAATGACCAAAAGCTCACTACCCATCAGGTCAAACACTCTGACTGTTCCACTGCTTTCAGCATAAGCAAGTAATGTACAATCATGACTCCATGCCACTCTCCTCCACTGAGGGTTAGGATCCTTTGGCACTATGAAAAAAAAATAGAATTACTAATAAAAGCAAAAAATAAATATAATCCCTTAAACAGAACAAAAAAGTCAATTGCATAAAAAAAATACTGGGGGCCTACCAGCACTACAAGCTTATCTCAGAGGAGGGTAAAGAAAGAAAAACCACATATGTCTCCCAGAACCATTAATTCTATCATTTAATTTCAAATTCAGGTTTCATATATTCATCGTAGAAAAAAGCGGCAAAGAGAGGGTAATGGAGCTAGTCACAAAGCAAAACTATTAAGAGATTCTTTCCAATGATTTAAGAAGTTAAAGTAAACCAACACCAGCATTTAGCAATGTATGAATAACAGTGACGACACTAATAATGAAGAAGTTGACATACCTTGACATTTTCCAACTATGGATACAAAGTCATCTTTTGCAGACCTGCAGAAGAAAGACTCATACGAATTTAGAAAAAAAAAAAAAACAAAACCAAAAAACAAAAAAACACCACTATTCAATTTTCTGTAACAGAACACTAGAAAAATATTCCAAAAGCACAATTCAAAGGCCTGCATGCCTCTAAGTACTTGTTAGTACTTCAAAAAAGCAGATAGTAACTTTCACCCCCTAGGCAGCTACAGTAACTAACTATATTTTAGAGACCGTCCAACTGCATAAATACCAACATCCCTCATTTATCTGTAATGCTGTACAAAATAGGACAGCATCATTTCAGTGCTTCATATAACTTTAGTGGGGGAAAAAAAAAACTAGTCAGTATTCTCTAGGTTACAATTTTAGAAACAATGCAAGAATACAGTTACATTAATACACTTGAAACACAAGATTTATTTTATAGTTTTAAGCTGACGTTTATGGTGCTCACACCACTTTTGATTGAACAATTTTCATACACTTGCTTCTTTTACATATAAATGGAAGGTCTGACCTTCTAGCAAATGGATTTTTGTGAAGCAAGTAAACACACTCAATCAAGATCTGTTCTACAGCTAAATGTGCTCTTGAACTGGCAAAGGAGAGCTTGTTCTTAAGAGAGCACAAGAAAAGGGAAAGCATCAGTCTTTATAGCAACCCACACCACTTGTAAAATAAGGTGAAGTATTATACATGCCAGCTACTCCACAGAGAAGAATACTAGGTACTCGCTCCTTGCCCCATTTATTAGGGGAGATTTTCTAAAGGGTGCAGAAAGGCAAAGGTTAGAAAGACCATGATTTGTGCTGAGTGTTTTTGAGGATCTTGATTGCTTTTCTTTCACATCTTGCAAACAGACACAGATATATACTTATATCAACACATCTATTATAATCGGGGAACTAAAAAGAAACAGAAAGCGCCTGCTTTTATGATCATTCCATGGATAAATTTCACAATATACAACATTGCAAAACAAAAATGAAATCTGTAAGAGCATTGCTAGCAAATAACCAGAAACACTTTCTCAGAATTCCAGAGCTGAAGTAACAGATAATGCTAAGTTACCTGATTTCTACACATTGGTCTTGAACAACTGCCAACAATTTACCATTGCTGAAAGAAAAAACAGATGTGAAAGTTCATTTAAAGTCCACTCCTTACAGAATGTGCATCAAAGTACTAGGTGCTTTTCTCTACGGTTAGATATAAATTGCCTCATTTAAAAAATTTAAAAAAGAAATTAAAAAGGGAAGTATCAATTTTTATTAAAAATAAAATATCCATGCTAAGATATTCCTTTCATTTCAGAGAAATCTACCTGCCACTCCTTTCCAGCAGCACTAAAAAAACAGCACAATGTCTAAAATCCCACTGCATAGGAGGTGAGAGTCTGATGTTGTTTATAGATAATTTTACAACAGCAATGTACACAACTATGTGTTGCTTTATCTGGTATAAACAACTATCATAATTCACTAAGTTATGTGTCTTTGCATACAACATAAACTGTGACTTTCCCTACTACCTTCATGTAACCATGTCACTGAACCATTTTTCTGTGCTTACTTTTAAAAGCCAGTGATCTCACTGATGTTGCTCAAATTCCTGCAGAACAGTTGGTTCTAGCCCTGGACCTCTGTTTATGCAATAGCAGACAAGTCTTGAGGGTATGCATTCACTTTCCACAAATAGAAATCAGTTATTTTAAAATTATATATCCTGCCAACTTATAAGTCTTTAATCAAAAAAATTCAGGACTTGAATTTGAAAATGACTGCAGTGCAAGCCACTTTGCCCCAAAAGCTAGAAAGACATTCAGCCCTGAGTGAGAGGGGCACTAACTGAAGGGAAGCAGATAGAAGTCCCGAGGCAGCACTCAGAGGCCACCTGTGAGAGCCTCCAGTATTTCTCTTGACCAGAAAGAATAGCACACCTTTAGCACAACATCAGCTCAGCATGGCTGAGTGGGGAAGGTGGGGGAGCAGAGGAAGCATTAATACATTCAGTCTTGTCAGAAATGGCAAAGCATGGGAGCTGGTTACCTTGCAAGTACGAGGTGCCAGTTGATCTGCTTACTAACCAGACGAACCAGTCCAGCGGGCAGAGAAAACTTTGCAGGGCTGAAATACCAAAAGCATCAGGCTCAATCAGAACACACAGAGAACCAATGCAGCACCTGAGATACACACGCCAGACAACTCAGCTTCAAGGCAACCATCAGTTACCTGAGAGGGTTTGCAACGGAACATGAATCAACACTGCACCCTGCCAACGACAAAGGCTAACAACAGTCTTGTTTTTACTAACAGAAGAAAATGCACAGTAAGGAAACTGATCACTTCTTTATCACTCTTTACACACTGGTCACCAGCCAGTTTTGGTACACCCACTGAAAGAACACCAGCAAACAGGAGGGGCACCAAGATGATCAGGGGACTGGAGTACTTGCCCTACAATGAATCAGATGCTGGGGGAATTTTACTTGTTTAGCCTGAAGAAGGGAAGGGTTCAGGATGACAAAACAGCAGCATTCTCACTGATACCCAGGAGACTACCAGGAAGATGGGAGCAACAGAGGTGCATGGCTGGAACACAAGAAACTATGATCAACTCTTTGGAGGACTTGGAAGTGCTGGGGTAACAGCTGGATGCAATGACTGTAAAGGTCCTTTCCAAACTAAATGTCTCAGTAATTTCAAAAGCAGGGACGTTCCAAGATGACATTAAGAAGAGATTTTTTTCACCATGAAGACAGTCAGGCATTTGAACAGGCTGAGATTCGCTGGCTTCTCAATCCTTTAACTTTTCCAAGACCTAGCTGGACAGAGCCCCAAGGAACCCAGTCAGAATTCAGTGTTCTCCTACTTTTAGTGGGACTTTAAACTAGAAGCCTCCCAAGCTCTCTCCAAAACTCTTTTATCAAATATATGAAAACAGCAACTAGAATAAAAGCTAATTTCAAGCTTTTATAATTTAACTATGACTACTGGAGGGAGAGAAGAAAAGTAAGTGAATTCTGTCTACAACTGAATTCTTACAACTAGACTCACATGACAGTATGTTGCCCATAAACATCACCCCCTCATGAGAAAAGGGCTGGGGGGAGTAGGTGCACAAAAATAAAGGAGAACAGCAGCAATAGGGAGAACAACATTACCTGCCAAATTCAAGTTTATCCTTTAAAACGGGAAACTGTTATCTTCAAACCTGCTGAGCCACATAATGACTGAGCTGAAATTTTCCAGAAATGTTGTACTTGCCCCAATAAATTTCTGGGACCATTTCACAACTTTTTGAATCAAAACTTAAATTTATAAATAGCATGAGTGCTGCTCAAATAGTTACAAGCTTTTCATATAAGCTTGAATTGTCAAGGAAAAAAAATTCAAATTTATTATTCCAAAGGAAGCAAACCCTTAGTGCCATATCTGTCACTGAGGCGTAAGGAAAAAATCTCACAACAGCTTCCTTTGCAGTATCTCAGCTGGGAGTAGAAAGGACAAATACATGTTTGGAGAAACCTGTTCCAACTGCAATCTTACTTCAGCTTCTGATAAAAGCACTAAGTCAAACTAGTACACACAATCTTCTTCTACTCAGACTTCAGCTGCAACTCAGTTTATGAAAAGTGGGTATTCTAAGCATTCCTTGGACAATATTCTAAACAAGTGTTCCGTTTTACTCCCATTAGGAATTACTTTCCATCAAATCAAAAAGCTATAAAAATATTACCAAATATTTTTGCAGTATTCTTGTAAAACCTACCTGTACCAGATGTACCGAAGCAAAAACAATGCAGGACCTATAATGGAAAGAGGTAAAAATTACATCTCTAGTAGTCTTAAAACCTACTCCAGCTTACTGCACAGGTAATTCTCATTAAAGAAAAAGGTATTGAGGGAAAAATCCTTTATACTTGGCCAACAAACTCTTATGTTAGAATAAATGCAAACGGCAAATAAAAAACAAACTAAACAAACAAACAAACCAATCCACTGCATATTTTTTCACTGCCATTTAATGCTTGGTTTATGCAATGTAATATCATCAGAATCTAAAAGTTCCTCATAGAACTAACTAGCAGACAACCCAGTGCAAGAGATGTTAAGAAAGGGGAAGAAAAAATAGTTTGCAAAATACAGTCTGCAAAACACAGAGCTTGTTAATTTCTAAGACTTATGGTTCATGAGTTTGTCCCAACAAACCAATGGAGACAAGAATGCTCACAAAATTGACATAAAAATAACAAAGCCATGTTCACGATCAGAAAACATCTTCCTGAAAACACATGCTGTACTCTACTTCCATTACGTCCATCATTAGGCACTCTAAAGGGCAGAAATTGTAAAATTTACAAGTAATCCACACAGTCTTAGAAGTAATGAATGTAGGAACAAGTAATATTTACCTGCAATTGCTCTAGTGATGATGAATGATGCACCATGTGTTCTGTTGCCTCTTGGCTGCAATTACAATAATAATCATCAGACAGCATGTCACACATTTTAACTTAAATACAACACTCATACATACATTCACTGATTAAGTTTAAGTTGGCTCCTAGCCTTCAAGTCCTTTATGTACTTTCTATTACTCACCACTTCATATAATGTCTACTTTAACTGCATAAGCTAAAACAGGCTACAATGCCAAATAATTTAAATGCCAAGATGCAATAAACAAAATGTGCTACAGATTGTCTATTGATTCAGCTTGGCCTCAATCTTTGAGTAGTAACAAAAGACATTGCCTTCTGATTATGTTCTCCTGTAAGCTATTAGAAATCATTCTTTTTATGCCAAATAAATGCCACAATGATCTGTAATGCCTAGCAGTCAAAGTACTTGGTGTACAATATATTATGCTAATATCTAAGTGCTAAGCTACCTAAAGATTGCTCATGAGAGTTTCAGAAACATCAAGAAAAACAAACTATTTCTGAAAAAAGCCCCATTTTACATCAATTTGTACTATGTAATGTGGCCACTCAGATAACCACCTATACTCCAGAGCATCTCCCACAGCCTTTCCACCTGCCCTGATCTACTTTAGGCAGAGGGAGCAATTGCAGTCACTACACAAATGAAAGCACTCTCCAAACACAGAAAAAAAGGAATACAAAACAACACAGGATATATATCCTTATCTACAAGAGGAGATAAAATTATTTGTCAGTAAGAAGCAGAAAAAAGATACAAAACTGAGAAGAGAACAAGGATAACCAATAAGGAAGGATCCACAAACAAATCCTGAAAATAAGCAATCATGTTTACACCTTTCTAATGAGAATATTGGAGCATTAGAGTAGGCAATGACTGAATTTTCTCTTCCATTCAATATAAAATACATAGACCAAATTTCTCGTTAACTGAAATACTCAGACCTCACCAAGTTACAAAGCAGTAAACACTGAAAGACATATAAATTTATCAACATTTTGCAGTATGTCTATGCTTTAAAAAATGATATTTGGGCTCCCAAATTTAAATTATTAAAGTAAAGAGTAGTTTTCCAGGCAAAGTTTGCAATCCATAAACAGTCTTTCAAATAACCAGGCTGTCATATCACAGCATGTAAGAAGCAAACACAGCTGTACTAATAGATAACATTCCACATTCAGGTTGATCAGCCAGGAAATAACAAGGCATTACAGTAAAATAAGTGAGACAATAAATTATTTCTTACAGCTATTCTAGTACCTCAGGGAGAGCTGCAATTTCCTAGGGACCTTAAAAGCAGAGCTGGTTAAAAGTTTTTGGATTATGAAGAAGTTCCCAGTAAAAAAACATTTCCTAAAACTGCTTACATCTCTTTAGAATTTTTTTAATATTTTAAGTGTCTGCTCCTGAGCCTAAACTACAGGCTGCTATTCCAGACATCTTCAACATTTCACAAAACTGATTTACTGTCATATCTTGAATACCTGAATTTTACTTTTTATACTATATTCTTATCATTTCAGCTATAGCAATGGTTACCATATATGCTGTAGCTCTTTTTTAATTCATTCCTTCTTGGGAAAACAACTTCAACTTCTCCTTCCCTACAGCATTCCAGAAATAAAATCTAAGTAACTTTCTTGCTGACAAGACACCCACTTAGTTTTGGATTTTTTTGCATACCATGCAAGCTTACTGGAGGGACAGCAGCTGGTGGGTCTTGGGGAAATCTCAAAACACTAGACCGTAATGGAAAAAAAACCCACAAGACCAGGAGATACATTTTGGAAAATAAATTGAAGAAGAGAGTTCAATCTCCTATATTTCCATAAGTCATTTCACAAGTCCTCTCTTGCAACCTTGCCCACAGCCACTGCCTCATTCACTATTTTCACGGATCTACTAGTCAGTAATTCCTTTTATTCTCATTATATATTTCAGTGTTCTCAAACACTGAATTATATACAATGGCATCACTATCCTGAACACAGACTGCTTGATTTCCACACCACTCTCTTCCCTGGTGTAGTCAATTCCTTGTGTGTTTCCTTCACAAATAACTGCTATAACCCCCCTGCTCTTCCTCTTCTTCTCCCAAAGAAACTCTTACCGGAACATTCAGTACAGGTGAATGACAATACTGACAAAATTAAAATTAAAGCAAATTTGGGCATTCAACCTGAGAGACCCATGCCAGTTTCATCAATGTCCTGAATTTACCATGATTTTACATGTTTGTCACAAGATTCATCTTACAATAATTAGAGCTGTAAGTTCTAGTACTCTGCAATTAAAAATTAATCATCCCAAATGAAATAATAGAAAAACAAAGTCAATAAAGATCTGTAAAAGTTTAAGGTCTCACTTTGTAGCCTAAATTACTGCATAAGAAGACAACTAATTTCATTTCCCGGTGCAGCATTTAACTTTCTTTCCCTTTCAACCATTCCTTACCTCACCTATTCCAAAATATTCAATTCTACAAGAAAGTAGTGCATGATTTTTTCCCAAAGAGTGCGAAAAAAACAGGATTAAAAGAGACAGATGTTCCAAAGGGAGTCACCTAACAACACTCAGTCAACTTGGGATAATGACCTAAGTAGTATCACTGTTAAGACACCTTAAGACAAAAACTGACTCATACTGACAAAATAATCTGTTTGCCTATGTTGTCAGCATAAAACAAATTTCCCACTAGAATGGTAAAAAGACTATCAGAAGTGTCCTTGAGTACAGACAGTTTCCAAGAAGAATGTAAATCTAAGTAAACTATACAGCATAGCATTTTCAAACCTTCCAACTTCTGCTATTGAAAACAAGCATTATCTTTAAAATAAATAGGCAAGAAATACCAAGTTTAAAATAACCAGCACCATCTGCTTAAGCTGACAAGCAGAATTCAACGATGCTTAGAAATCCTGACTACCAGGGCAGATGAGGACCCTAAAACTGGTTACACAGTCACTTTAAATTGGCATCCCCACATGCTGCCATGCAGGGAGGTGACACCTCACTGACATACCATTCACAGCCCCCTACAGGGGTAGTAAAGGGACCATGTAGCAAAAGGAGATGAGACAACACGGTTGCTTCTCAGACTAATCACTTCTTTAATCGACTTACCATGCAACCTCAGGAACACCAATGGCAGCAGAAAAGGCACCTGTCAGAAATGTGCCCCCTTAACTCGGCTGTAGAAGAACCACAGCCTTGTGTCATCATACCCAAGTCCTCCTCATGGTTTGCAACAAGATAATTGTTTCCATATGCTACTAAAAACAAAGACTATTTACCATTTCTCGAAACACAGTTGAATTAAAATAGGTGAAACTATCGAATCATCTGCACAAATAATCTATTAGGTTAATAAATGGTAATACTGCAATCATGTTTTCCAAACACCCATACCTGTTGCTGCAACTGAGGATTTACAGATGAAGAGCAACAGCAACAAAAAAAAAAATCTTTCTGATAAATGGAAACCTATTTTTTTGAGCATGGCTCTACTAATTTTTAACAAGCACATTCTCCCACTCGGAATCTTTTTACATATTTTCTATTCAGTTTTTCTCATTAGGCATAAAACTTTGTACAAATGCTTCTATTACCAACTTTCAGGGGGAAGTGCATTAAAAACGTCAGTGGACCTAAAAGCCACTACAAGAAAGAAATAAAACCACATTGCTTGCATCCTCTATAGCCAAGTCAGACAAGCAGACATAGATACAGCAAACTCAGCACATTGCAGAGGAAAACATGAAAAAGGTAAGATGAAAGAGCTTCTCAGCCCTTCTGGTGGCCTGGGAAGGAGAACAGCTAGAAATAACTAAAAACCTGCAGTACCAGAACAATGTTTTCTGATTTCCTAAGTGCTAGGCTTAAGAAACTAGACATGAAGTGAAACACTTCTCCCTTTTACCCCACTCCTATAAATACAGACATAACTGTACTGACAAAGGGGTCCAGAGAGAGAATCTATTTTTCCTCATACAAGGTTAACTCAACGAAGATCCTATTTTCACCAGCACAGACTCCACAGCTCTCTGTACAGCAGTTTCTAGTCATGAGACCTGGGCTTCATTCAGCAAACCTTCGCTTGTGCCAGCTCGACAATAAAACCCCATACAGATTGCTCAACAAGCAAGAAACACTTCAGGGCATCCCAGGCGGCACAAGCCACGGTGGGAATTAAGTGACACGAAGGCACAAGGGGACAATGGTGGCACGAACACCCCGTGTGCCCACCAGGAACACCGCGGGCATCCCGCTGCTCCTCCCCGGCGGCACCGGCGCATCCCCGCGGCCCCCGGGGCGCCGCCGCGTCCCCGCCCGCGCCAACGTGGCCGGTCCCCTCCCCCGCCCGCGGCCGTGCCGCGGCCACACGCACCTGCACCTCCGTCTCCGGAGGCCACTCGGTGTTGACCAGCAGGTCGTACAGGATGTTCTCCTCCCCGTCCTCCGCCTGCTCGCCGGCCATGCCGCGCTCCCGGCGCGCCCCGCCGCTGTCCCCGCCGGTGGCGGCCATGCCGGGCCGCGCCGCCCTCCCCGCGCCGCCACCGCGACGGCGCCCGGCGGGGGCCAAACGGCTCCGCCTTTAACGCGGGCGGGCGCTCGGGCTGGGAACGCTCGGTGTGGCTTGACCGCGGGGTGTGGCTTGAGCTCTTACTGAATAGGGGGGAAAAAATGGGGAAAAAGGGAAAAGGTGGATTTCTCGCAGTTGGTTCTTCTAACTTCAGTGGTGCTACGTAGGGCTTCTAAATACTTCAGTCCTGCAGGTATGAGTTCCTAGCGTTCAGCTCTCTCGAGCAGATAAAAAGCTTGTCTGTAAATTTCGGGCCCCTCACATCAGGAAGGACTTTGAGGGGCTGGAGTGTGTCCAAAGCAGGACAGGGAGCTGGGGAAGGGTCTGGGGCACGGGTGGGCTGAGGGAGCTGGGGGTGTTCAGCCTGGAGAAGGAGGCTCAGGGGAGACCCTGGCACTGAGCAGCGCCCGAAAGGAGCCTGGAGCCGGGGGGTCAGTCTTCTCCCTGGCAGGAAGTGGTAGGATGAGAGGACAGGCTTCAGCTGCATTCAGGTTGGACACCAGGAAGGATTTCTTCACAAAAAGAGTTGTTAAACATTGAAATGGCTGCCCAGAGCGTTGGTGGAGTCACGGTCCATGGAGCTGTTCAGGGGAAGACTGGACACGGCACTCAGTGCCGTGCTCTGCTGGACCCGGCGGTGTTCCATCACAGCCTGCACCCAGATCTCGGATGTCATTCCCAACCTGGTTCTGTGAAATAATCGTAAAAGAACTGACGTTTCAGCCTCTTTCCTGCGAGTTTATAAAGCATTTGTAAAATAGAAATAAAATTACTTCACACCCTGACACTTCTGCTCCTGCAGTCTAATTTTTACTTGTGTTAGTAAGCTCTTGTAGGCACCGCTGTAGCCTAGAATTAGGTTAAACAAAAATTCAGATTCTGAAACTAGGGATTCAGGGCAGAATGCTTGGGAAAGACTTCAAGAAGAAAAAATATACAAAGAAAAAAAAGCCTTTTTACTGTGTCTATTTTTTAACTATACTTGACAATGTAGCTTGTAAAGCAATAGTAAATAGTACAACATTGTGTTTGTAAGTTTCAAAGACTTGTGGGAGATATATAGTAAATTACACTCCACGTTCCACACCAACAAGCAGCACTATATATTGATATCAAGGTCTGCCTACAAACAGGTTTTCTTAGAGTTGTGGTTGAATCTGTACATTATTCATATCTGTGCCTTTAAAAAATCACTAGTTTTGTCATTTAGCTGAAACCAAGCAAACTAATGATTGACAGATATAGCAAATAATAGTGAAAGAAAAGAGGCACATCAAAGGAAGATACTCCCAAAGGAATTATTAATACATGAGAAACCATTGCAATGCAAACAGCCTGGTATGAAAGGTATAAAATACACTGCTGTATTTTTTCTCTACATGACACCAGTTTCTACAGTGTAAGTTAACAGCTAGTAGGGCTCAGCAAGTATTAAAAAAAATCTTGAAACAAACCACCGGGACAAAATCAGTATTCAAATTGCAACACAATACTCAAGAGAGCTACATTGCAGAGCTGCCCGTTTTGGGGTTTTTTTGGCCTTTGAACCAGATGTGTCTCTATGTCATGCTGCCTTCAGAAAGACTGAAGCTGTGTTTCACAATGGAAAGCAGTCGGCAATGGTTTATGCTGTGCCTTCCACTTAGCAGACAAATGCCCCATCGGCTCCTGATGTAGCTCTAGAAGCTGCACTTCTGCGCTAGCAATCTCATTTTGGTTTTTACAAAACCCCGAAGGTTCTTGCGTTTATTGGCACTAGAATAAGATGGTGCAGAATTTGGGGAAGCTTCTGTAAAAACTGGAGGATAAAGTGTCCTTGTTGGGGTATATCTGGCACATCCCGCGGTGTGTTCGAGTCTGAGGCGCTTTGGGCCATCAATGCCCGCGGGCCGGGCCGGAACGCGCGGCGCGGCGGCTCCTGCGCCCACCCGGCCCCATAAAGCGGCGGCCGGGCCGCGCGCCTGCGCCCTGCGCTGCTCGCGGCGCTCCCGGGGCGAAGATGGCGGCGTTCTCGGGTACGTGGCGCGGGGGCCGCGGCCTCTCGGCCCTGAGGGGACCTCTCGCCTCTGCCCGCCGGCTCCCGCGCTCCCTGCGGCCCGGGGGGAGCTCCTCGGCCGCCCTTCCAGCCTGGCCCGCGGTGGTGCATGGCTGACCATAGGTCAGGCTGGAGGTTGCGAGGCCTGCGGGGGATGTAGGTGCCTCTCCCCGTGTCCCCGGGCCTCTGTAGGCTGTGAGAAATGGTTATCGGAATGGCTTTGCAGGTTTTGTTGCATATGCGGATCTAGCTAAGGGACTGCTTAAAAGTTAGGCTCATTCCTCATGCTGACTGGTTTCAGTAATAGGAGGTTTATCATATCTGTTCTGTGTGTAGCAGTGCATAAAAACTGGCTTTTTATAAAAGAAGCTCTGCTTGGTGATACGGTTTAGCAAACTATATGTATTATATAAACTGTAATCTAAAAGCATACTATTAAAGGAGGAAGCATCACTCTTTGTGTCCCTTCCCCATGTAGATATTTGTAAGACTAGGCAGCCAGCCAAGATCACAGTTCTGTAAAGTTTTAATGTATATGGGGTTTTTAATTTATCCCTTTTAACTGAACTTTTTGCATCTTATGACAGGGGGAAAATGGTGAAGCTTCTTCCCAAGATTTAGAGATCAGTTTGGATGCTAGACAGCAGGGTTAATTTGGATGTAGTTGAGGAAAATCTCATGGTGTCATTGATTAAATTCTTGTACTTTGTATTGAATTAAACTGTATGAGTTGGAAGTATATGGGAAACAAAAATATGTATGGATTTGTTTCCAACTTGGAATTAGTAGGAATTGCTATTGATTGCTATTGATTTTGTTGCTTGTGTGGATTGTCTACTTTTGTAGGGTTAGAGTCCAGCACTTGAAAATATTAAAGCTTTCTGCAATCACGTTCTAAATACAACACGTTTCTTACAGCATTTGTACTATAGGAAGTGGAAGAATAATTTTTGGCTGTGCACATCCACGTGCAGCAGCCCAGCTCAGCGTGTGTGCAGGTGCATGCTGAGTCTGAAACCCAGCGTGTGGCAGTGCAGAGGCCAGTGTGTGAAACCTCTGCATGTTTATAGCTGAAGGAATTGATTTAGGGTAACCTTATGTACCCAAAGAGATGACCAACAGCTAACTAGTAATTTTGATGGTGTGCTACCAGCATTTGAGTTGGTTAGGAGCCACTTTCATCTTGCCCGTATTGAAGAGCTGCAGATTTCTTTCATTTTCCTTTTGAAATACAGAGGATTTGTTTATCAACATACAAGCATGCTGCTCCATATTTATCTTCTCTGAGGTACAACCATCACACCTTGATATGAGTTTGCCAGAAAGGGTATCCAAGAAAAAAAAACTTTAAAAAGTCGATGTAATTAATAACTTTATCAAAACCAAAGCCTTGTCTTCTTATTGTCAGGCAAGACTTGGTGAGCTAGAGTCCCTATAGGATACAGGATACAGCACCCAGCTGTAGAGAAAGTTGGATATTTGTGATTAGCAAAGTCTGTTCTGTTGTCTGCATAGGCAGTTTCCTTAAAGGTGCAAAGATGAGTAGCTTGCCCTTGAAATGGTGCTCAGTGACCCCAGTGTGTTCACTTTGCTGCTCTGTCTGTGCCTGCCCCTGTGCCCTGTGTGTGCCTGACTTACTCTGCTCTGGGTGGGGACAGCTCTCAAAGCTGCCTCTGAGGAAGGGAGAACGTCTCCATCAGTGGGTGCTGGAGTGAAGGCTGCACAAGCTGTTGCCCAAAGGAGTGGTTTTCCATGGTTCTGTCTGTAGCTGGAAGTGTTGACACTTGGCAGTCTTTGGGCGATGTGAGGTTAATAACACTGCTTGATCCTTCTTTGCTTGTCTTACAGAAATGGGTGTTATGCCTGAGATAGCTCAAGCAGTGGAGGAGATGGACTGGCTGTAAGTAGGAGTGTGGCAAACTCTAATTTGCCTTTCAGCAATGTTTGACATGCTTCTTAAAGCACCTCTGCTGTCACATTAAAGCAAAGTGGATGTGTGTTTTCCTTTTACTGTGATTGCATCTCATGTGCTTCTCTGTAGTGTGAAAGATTGAAGAATACAAACTGTGACTGCAGCAGTAACACTTAAACTTGGACAGGCAGAGCATGACTGCTTATGCTTCACTTCTTTTGTTTCACAACAGGCTCTGTGCCTCTGGTTTATTTATATGTATCATGGGGTTCTTGGATGAAATACTCTCACATAATTGATGCTGGTTCAGTACATGTTTTCCAGACTGTGGTCTATTACTGGTTTTTTCAAACTTAGTGCATGTGTGTCAGTCTTCTAAAAAAGTTGTTATTATTGTGTTTGGTTACTAGTTTGGCCAACCTGTTTTTACTTCAGAGTTTGTTTTGAATTGTCATTCACAAAGTTGTCAGTATGGGCAAACTTGATGCATGTGTTTCTTCTCATGTGAATATTAATTAGGTGTGATTGTCTGAAAATGCTGTTTGAGTTTAGTTATCTTTACTTTTTTTCCAGTTTTGAACAGGAATCATGTAAATGAAATCAGTGTAGGTGGCTTTAAAGAAAAACTCATTTGAAGAAAGGAAGACAAGGAATATATAGTTAATAAGTTTTTTTTTATAGTTTAGCATGATGATGTGAGATGTAGCGCTCTTACCAAGGTGCACCTGACTCCACTGCAAGCCAGGAGGAGTAGCAGTTACCTGCTTCATCTTGCTGATGATTGTGGCTTCTGTGAATTTTTTTATAAGTAAAAATTTATTTTGCTACTGATGTAGAGCATTACCTTTTGTTAATATATTCTTTCCTGTAGTCTCCCTACAGATATCCAAGCAGAATCCATCCCATTGATCTTAGGAGGTGGTGATGTGCTTATGGTATGTAGGCAGGATAGCCCTATTCTTAGAAATCCTGTGTCTTTCAATTGTTGTTTGTGTGGTGAATTTTGTCCATAGTTAGACTAGCTCTCCTGTCCTACTTCAATAGAAAGTATATTTTTCAGGTAAAAGCCTCTTTGAGTTACTAGTGTGTTTCCAGCTGTTCTTGCAGATGAAATCTGGGAGTATTAGGCTTCTTTTTTTTTTGACTTCTTGACAGGCACTGCCCCATGAATGAGGGCTGTCTGATCTCATCTGCTCTCCCTTTGGTTGTAAATACGTGACACAGCTCTGTATGGAACATGGCTGATACTGCCCAAGCCAATGCTGCAGTATAAATAACCTTGAAAGTATCAGATTAGTATGCCTTGTTCATCATGTCTTTTATTGATCTGTGTTCTTCATTCCATAAACCAAAATAATACTTCTTAAAAAATAAACTTAGTTTATCAAAACAGAATTCTGGAACCGTTCTTACAGTCCTGGTAAAACTCTTGTATTTTTCTTCCTATAGGCTGCTGAAACTGGGAGTGGAAAAACTGGTGTAAGTAATCAAACTTATATTAGCAGAAAGTAAAAGTCTTTAAGTGGTAAAAGGTGAGAAAGTAAAAGTCTTTAAGTGGTCTCATATATGCAGAGAGAATGTTTATATGTGTTTAAGCATTATTGGGAATAGTCTTTACCAACATATATGTAGGAATGTATTTCAGTGTTTCTGGCTGTGGGTATTGCACCCGAAAACAAGGCTGGAAATAAGTGTATAACTTGAGGAATGAAAGTGACTTTTCATTTTAGGCTTTCAGCATTCCAGTTATCCAGATTGTTTATGAAACACTGAAGGACCAAATGGAAGGCAAGAAAGGAAAAGCCACTATTAAAACTGGAGGGGCAGGTAAGTTTTTATATGTCACACTCCTTAAATTCAAAGCTCTGCTAACTTGTGTTGATTTTGTCACTTTTAAAAGTAAAGCTAACCTGCCATTAGATAAGTATTTTTTTCATAATTTGGGATAATGTAAATATCATCATTCAGTGTTTTATTAAACAGAGAATATAAATTTACTGGTGGAATCATGGGAAGAACTGGTGTGCATATGACTGCAGACTCTTAGTAATGCTCTTGTATTCAGCTTGAGGCTGGCTGATCCACTGTCTTCACACTATTCTAAAAGACATACTAGGTTAATGCCTTGCAAGATGTGAAGTGGTAATGGTGTCCACCTTAAAAGAAAGAGTTAAAAAAACCTTTCTATTGCAGGATTAGGTGAGACCAGCTCACTACCATGGAGCTGGTTTGGGCCCCTTAAGTGAGCTTGAGCAGAAAGCTCTTCTAGGCTCAAACATATTTTTGTGTGGCTGGGGTAACACAGTCTTTCAATTCTGCTGTGCAGAGTAGAGCTGCTGTGTTCCTTTTGGCACCTGCCTAGGTTTGGCAATGAATAATTGATACCTTGTTTGTTTTAGTAAACATTGAATTGAGCAGGGAATGCATAGGACCAGAACTCAGCTTTATGGAATGGATTGTAACCTTGGTAATATCCTCACAGTATTTGAGAGTCTATTATGCATCCATTTAATTAAGCTTGGAACTGTAAAGCCAATAACCATGTCCAATCTGTGGTACTGATAAGATTGGGTTTTATGTAAGTGAACAGTATTTGCACAAACAACTCTCTGAAGGTGTTATAGAAGCTGTCATCATTGTAACTACTGCTATATTGGTGACAGTAAAGTCAACTTAAAAAAATTAAATCCTCCCTGAGAGAATGTAATATGAATAGACAAATACACTCAGTAAACCTAAATGAAATGGCATCTGTTCGGGTTTTTTTTTTTAAATCGTGTATAGATTTTATTACAGCATGTTTTTGGGCATATGAAAAATGAAGTCAGAAATTCTGTGTGCTTGTGTCTTAGCTCCTTAGTAATGACATTTTAACTTACAGCCTGAAAAATACTTTAATGTAAGCTTGGAACAGAAATGGCAAATAATGAATTTCAAATATGTTGTTCTTAATAGTTTTAGATATTTTCTACCCGAATTTGATTGTGGTTGTGTGAAACTGCCTTACTTTATAAAAGTCTTCATTGTTTGCAGTTGCATTTTTAAGTATCTTAATCTATGTTCTTAATGGAATAATCTAAATTTCCATAGAGTACCTTTGCATTTAGCATTTTTGCCCCTCCTTCTGATTGTAGGCCTTCATTTGAGCTTGTATGAATTTCATTGGAACAAAGCTGTTTCCCCAGAAAATTAAGTCAAGCACTGTAGAAACCATTTGAACTTCTAATTGGAGTTTTTCAGGCTTGCTTTGTTGATTAAATGCTTTTTCTGTTATTGTCTTTTCAACTTAGTGCTCAATAAATGGCAAATGAACCCTTATGACAGAGGATCAGCTTTTGGTGAGTTGTCCTGCTGTTTACTTGAGAACTTTTGCTCGGTAAAAAACAATAAACTAGAGGAAAGAATGCATGAAGTTTTCTTTTGAAAGCAGTTAGGCAATTTCTTTAACTAAAACTGTCTTGTAATTTTCAGCAATTGGATCGGATGGTTTGTGTTGTCAGAGCAGAGAGATAAAAGAATGGCATGGATGCAGAGCAACTAGAGGCGTGACTAAAGGTATGCATAAAGTGATGTGTTTTGAATATTCTTCCAGAAGAGTGTCAGTTGCTAGTCAGCCATTGGTAATGTAGGTGGTTGAAACTTGGCATCCATCTGACCAAATTTAGTAGCTTAAGACTTGGAAATGACAAATACCTCTGTTTTGTTCTCCTTGTGTTGTAAATTACCTTTTCCCTGATAGTGATGCCTGGAAGTAGAACAATACCTTTCCAAACAACCTTAAAAGAAAAGCAAACCTTTACTTGAAAGCCTTCAGGTACACAATGTGGTGAAAACCATGCCCTGAATTTGATTCCTACAATTTTATAAGACCAGGCAGTTAGAGTATCCAGCTAATATGGCCCACTTAGAGAAGCAGTTGGTTAGGTAATTCTGCCCCATTGGAGTCCTTCCCCCTTGGTCCTCTGACTCTTACCTTTATTATGTCTAAGATACGTGGTACAAAATAAAATGTCCTTGGTAAACTAACAAGCAAAACTAAACAAAACTTTAAGAAAGTATCAAAGAGTTTGTTCCCTATGGTAAAGAGAGCTGGAAAAGACTAGAAGTTATACCTAGGCGTTTAATGGTCTACTGAGCTACAAATAAATGAAGTATATTTAGAAAGCTAAAAATCTTCAGGCACAATAGGAGACTGAGTTGCAGGAGTGGAATCATAACTAATATCAGAATGCATTTTTTTAGGAAATGGCTATGCACACAGTACTTCATTTCCTCACAGACTTCACACAGATGTGCAAAAATTTCATGGTTCTGTGGTTATAGCAATAGTTGAGAGGCCAACCCTAACACTTGACTCAGATGCACATTCATCCTGGTACTCCAGTGGTTCTGTGTGTGTGTTGTGTTCAGAAGTACCTTAAACAGTCGCCTTTACTGGGGTGTGCAGATAATTCTGTAGTCTGTGCATAAATAACAGCCAGCTGGATGTTCTTCAAGTGGCACAAGCAGCTGTTGATGCTGGGGCAAGCTGGTGGTGTGGTACTGATTCTGCAGAACCTTATGCCTTGAGTTTATGAGTTCCTGTGCATTCAGTAGGACCATAACTCTCTTGCTTGTCACTCCTTTGGAGCCTTTTACACACTACCTCTGTTCTTTTGCCTGCTCATTGCATACATAGGTATACACACAACCTTTTCACACAAACACCATGTGTAGGGGATGTTATTACACTTTTAGCAAGACTGGGATGTTAGATTTGTATGGTCTTGGAAGTAGCAAGACTGAAACACCTTAATGAATTTGTATTGTATTAGATCCTTTTTTTTTTTTTTTAAAGGAAAATACTACTATGAAGTTTCCTGTCATGACCAAGGCTTGTGCAGAGTTGGTTGGTCAACCATGCAGGCTTCACTAGATCTGGGTGAGTTTCCTTCTGAAGAACCTATAGGTAGTTTTTATATTGACATGGAATGGGTGGAGTGCTGTTCTGGTGTTGCAGAGAATGGACTCCTCAGGAGGGAGCCCAATATTGGAGAGTTGAAAACATTTTGTATTTTATTTGTATTTATATTGTATTGTGTATATATATATATGTATACAATACAATATATATAAATATATTGTATTATATTTATACTCAAAAATAAGTATTTTACTTCCTGTAAGGGGAAGTCTTTGGTGGTGGCAGTGTTTTCTTGTTTTCTGTGACTTTCTGCCTTTTATGTCTTTTTTTTTTTTAATGAAGATTATTGGGGACTGGTAAAATCAGTAAATGTACTACTGCAAAAGGACTAGTTTGGTGTACACCGAGATCAGAAATCTGTAGTTAGCACTGTGTATAATTGCTTATGTGGTAGTGTTGGAAATTTCAGTTGCTAATACCAAGAGGAAAAAGCATAACCTGTCAACCAAAAGATAAAAGCCTGTTGTCTTGTCTTCAGGCACTGATAAATTTGGCTTTGGATTTGGTGGCACTGGTAAGAAATCTCACAACAAGCAATTTGACAGCTATGGTGAGGTAAGCTTGAATTGCATTTGGAAGAAATATTATTCAAAGTTTTGCATATTAGTTCTGTGCTGTTACAATCAGCTGTGTTTTTAAATAGTGCTCACTGCAAAGGGAGGCTCACTAGGCAAAAGACCAATGGAACATTGAAGCAATTTTGCATAAAAGCTTATTAAAAGATTCAACAAAAGCAGCTATAAGCTTGAGACATAATAGTGGTTATACTGCAATTATATCAACTCTTATTTAGAAGTTAAAATTTTGCTGTGTGTTACAGGTTAAAAGTTAACTGACCTCTTGAGATTTGTCTTGACTTACTTCATGTTTAGCTTGAATAAATCAACCCATCTGCACACACTGGGAACATGCAAGTGAGGGCATCGTATTCTGTTTACTAGAAGTTAAAATAGAAGTAATTTCACAACTGTAATCTGTCAAAATGCATTGTTAATTGCTACTAAGACATAGTTAGAGTGCACTACTTCTGGCTATTGAGTTGAGTTTGCCCTTACCTTAATGTACACTTGTGAAGTGTCTGCTGGGAATATCTGTAATGGTTTTTGTGTCGTGTAGCAGTGAAATTGAGATGTTTAAACGTAAATAAATGAGTATTAAAGCAGAAGCTCAAGTCTTTTTGTGTTAATAGTAACTCAATGTCATAAAACTTGCAACTTTTATGACTACTGTAGCTTCTTTCATAGTGACTCTTGAGCTGTTGATTAGAAGCACTTAATAATATATAAATGTTATTGCATACCTATAAAATTAGCAGCTCTCAAGATACTTAAGTATACATAACATGCATATAGCATCATCTTCAAGAGTTAGTCTTTTATTATAATTAAAATACAATTTTCTGATGTCACCAAACCCTATCAACACAGGGTTTGGTGTGCTAAACTTAGATTTACATTGGCTAATAAATATGTGACTAACGTGCTTTTCCCTAATGCACAATACTTCCAGGTAATTGACTTAAATGTGTCACTGTCACTGTGTTTGGTTTTTGAAGTAAATTTAACGTGGTAATAAATGTTTAAATATCTAAGCTCAATTGGGCAGTTTACTGAAGACTTGTAATCAAAAAAGTGTTCTATTTACAACAGTCTGACTGAAATAATTTGAACTTGCTTGACTTCTCTCAAAAATCAACATTTGTTAGGGAGAGGTGAGAAAACTAAAAGCTGACAGAATATAAGCACTAAGTCATCTTAATGCGTTGAAAATGCCTTAGCTTCACAAACCTTTTGTTTCAGGAATTCACTATGCATGATACAATTGGGTGTTATCTAGACACAGAAAAAGGACAAATAAAATTTTCCAAAAATGGTAGGTTTTATTCTCTTTCTTTGGAATTTTATTTGAATGCTTTCACTGGGTGGGAGGGAGGGAGAGGAATGCACACACTTGCAGAGTCTGACTGAACCAACCCTACTTTCAGGGAAGGACCTTGGCCTTGCATTTGAAATCCCACCACATATAAGGAACCAAGCACTTTTTGCAGCTTGTGTGCTGAAGGTAACAGGAATATTACAAATGTCTAAGATGATTATAATTTTTCTGGGTTTGTTAACGAGTTACTTAGGTACAAAATTTTCTTAGCCAGTTAAGTTACTGCAGCTGTGCACGTAAAGTCAGTTTTCTTTGGTTTACCAGTATTCACTACTGAAGTAATAACGTGTGTTAGCTCTGAGTACCATTAAAGCTAAATGTTTAAATTCATATTTTAATCTTGAATTTATAGGTAGAATAGCATGGATAACTAATTCCTAGTAACAGTGCTATGTTGTGTGCATTAAACTTTAGTATACTGCCATTTGACCAATGGAAACAAATAGCTTGAAAGTCAGCCTATTTCATTTGTTCTGAACTCTAACATTACTGTAAGGCAGTACTATGTCTTTCTGAGTTAGTCTTCTTGAGTCTGTATCTGAAGCAGTAGAGATTTTAGCAAAACCTTTCAGTGGTTAGAGAGATGTACAACTTCAGAAAAAATTCTTAGGTTTTTTTGTTGGCTTTTTTCTGTGTGTTTGAATGGGGGGGGTTTAAATTCCAGCAACTTGGGGAAGAGGAATATATAAGATGGAAGAAGAAAAGACCTTGCCTTGTCAATATGTTTTTTTCATTACTGAGTTGTTTCTCATTTTATGTGGTCTTTTGGATCTGTGTGTATGACACAACTTTGTTGAAACCTAGAATGCTGAATTGAAATTCAATTTTGGTGAAGAAGATTTCAAGTTTCCACCAAAAGATGGCTATGTTGGACTTTGCAAGGCTCCTGAGGGTAGTGTTGTAAAATCACAACACTCAGGTAGGTTAGATTTTTGCAAACTTCTCTTGTTTTTATATTCAAGTTGTGTTACAGAGCATCTTTGGATCCCTTTAATTGCAATCAGAAAGATCTTAAATACAGCAGTAATGAAGAAATACTGATGCTTTTTTGAAAGTATGCCAGATTTTCTTACTCTTAAACCACCGATAGTCTTTAATATTTTGAATTTAAAAGTACATCAGATAAAAGAAGTCCAGCTAGTTTTTCAACAGTGTTATCGTAAAAATGTGTGGGTCTTTATGCCCCACAATAGAATGGGTTATCCTGCATGGGCCAGTACAGCCACTTGTAAGTTCTGATCATTATTCTGAAGTTACTCATAATTGAGAGAGCAATCACATCACCTTTCAATGGAATATTTAGAATTATTAGGTTTTAAATAATAATAGAAAATACAGATCTGTTTCCAGTAAAAAATTCCAGAGTAGAAATGTAGTTTGTACCATTGTCTTAATGGTGATTTTTTTTTTCCACTTAGGAAATGCACAAGTGGTTCAAGCACAGAACCTTCCAAATGCTCCTAAAGCACTGATTGTAGAACCGTCAAGAGAGCTGGCAGAACAAACTTTAAACAATGTGAAGCAGTTCAAAAAATATGTTGATAATCCCAAATTAAGGTAATAGTGAATTTGTTAGTCGCATTTATGGTATTTTCCATGGCTGTAAGATGGGGGGGGCAGGTTCCACTTTGTAGCTAAGTGATCCGTAATCTGCAGTGCTGCTGATAATATCAGTAATAACCTGCTACCAACCAAACTTCTGACTATGCAGCTACAGTTAGACCACTTCGGGGGTTTTTGGTATGTTTTGTCTGTGGACTGCCTTTTCTCATACAGTTGGTGGGTAGGGGTTTTTTTAATTATCAGTGATAACTAGTATGATACCCCACATGCTTTTCTTGACTAAAAACATCATCTGATTACTGCCCTTCTTTCCTAAACATTCATCTATACCCCCATCTTCCTCTACACCCTCATTTTGTTTGTTTTTCATCTCCATCAAATAGTTACATACAGGGTCTGCTCTCTTTAATTAATGTGCTTACTGGACAAATTATCATGGAGGTGCGATTCTGAAAAATGAATAATCTAAAAGTTGCTTTGGGTTTAAGTTGTCTTTGCTTTGACTGTGCTTCTGAAACGTAAACATTTCCCAATTCTAAACTGGCATCTGTTTAAAGAGTTCATTTACTAGAATTGCTGGGACTAAGCAAAAGGAATGGGCAAGCTACAATGAAAGATTCATTTAGTTTAGTGTTATTTGCATTTCTAACTTTCAAGGACACAGGAAACTTTACTGAACTAAGTTTCATTATTGTTGAGATTTTTAAGAAACATTTTTTGTAAGATTGAATTTGTTAAGGTGCTAATTTGCTTAATACAACAGTGATAAAGTAATTGCATTCAAATACAGTTTGCTAACAAAGTTTTCACTTGAACTGAAGTACACTACATTTGAAAGGATGAGTTTCAAAATGAATTTTTTGTTATTCTTGAAATTACTGTTTAGAGCTGTTAATTGTCAACTGTCGATAAAAACATCTGTCTGAAGACTGATTCTAAGTGTACCTTCTGAATATAATAAATGGGTAAATGTCAAATATATTGATGTAATTTTAGGGAGCTGCTTATTATTGGTGGAGTTGCTGCAAGAGATCAACTTTCTGTACTGGAACAAGGTGTAAGTTGTATTTTTTCATATGATTTTTTAGTTTGGGTTCCAAGTAATTTATGATGTTGCTAGAGAATATTAATGATTGTAACTTATGTAATAGTAATAAACATTAAGAAAGAGAATATTAAGACATCTCTTAAACATTAAGAATGTTAGAAAGAAATTGTACAGTTGCTAGGAAGCTCATGTTGCACCAGTCTAGCAGTTGTTCCTTTACTTCCACGTCAATACAAGTACCTATACTACTTAGTCAAGTTCTGTTGAAGCCTGAGTACTCCTGAAGATTTTAAAATAAAGGTGTAATTGTTTGCCATTTTTCCTTAACCAACAAGACAGGTTTCTTAACTTCTGTCCTGTTTTTGTGAATAAAAAGTCTTCAGTTATCAAGATGAACCTACACTACAAACCAGTCCTACATAGAAGGAAGTGGTCTGGTTTCAGCAGCATGGAATGTACAATTGATTCAGTCACGCTGTAGGGAGAACAGAGTCACAGGGCCATGTTTTTTATTTAAGACTCACTTTTGGAAGTGAAAGCACATCACTATTAATAAATTTTCTAGTGGTTCTAGCTGCCAAAATAAAAATTTTCTATTAAGCCTACTTGAGCTGGAAGATTGTGCGACTTCTAATTCTTGATTGTGAACCTGTCTGGCAAAATTTGAAGTTATTTCTATAGTTGATAGACTTTGTATCCTTCCACTATGAGAAAAATTTGAAAAACAAAAAAAGGTGAAAAATCTGTTTGTTGGCTTTTGATAACAAATTATACAGCTTGCGGTTAAGGGAAGGCAAAAGGGGGCACAGCACTTCCCAAATAAGGGAAGGTTTCCTCCATAAGGTAGATTTTGCTAATGAAATTACTATAGAACCAAAATGCAGGTTGCCCAGAGAGGAGGTTGTAGGATCCCTTTCCAGAAGGGTAATGAAAATTGTATGAGGCAGCTACCTAAAGTAGCTTAGAAATTGTCCTTAATTTGCATGTGAAGGTGGGGAGTGGAGACCAGATAATCTCAAGAGATCTCCCAGACTCAAATTACTTTAGGATTTTATGAAGTTATAATTAATAGAAAATAAAGCATTATACTGATAATTGTCTCATAATGTTAAGCTTAGATAAAACTTTTAATGCCTCTACTTAGTTACAGGACCAGCTCATACTCTTTATGCACTTCATAGGTGGATATTGTTGTTGGAACTCCTGGAAGGCTGGATGACCTGGTCTCAACAGGGAAGATTAATTTATCTCAAGTTCGATTCCTGGTTCTGGATGAAGCTGTATGTAGAGAACTAAGTGCTACTTAAATTCTGTTTTTAAATGCAATATGATATTTGCAAAAAAGTGAAACATAATTGTTCTATAGTATTTGATAATTCAGTGGAAACAGTTAGATACCTATAGATTGTTCTACCTTAATCCTCTCATTGTTTGCAACCATAGTAACCTACTTTCCTCCTGCCCCCATAGGCTCTCTGTCAAATGTTTGGAATTTTTCTGATAGAAAAATGTATTTCAAATTATATGTACAAGGTACTGAAGTCGGTCCCTGCCACTGCAGGGAGCTCGAAGGACAAAGACAAAATATAAATGTTAGTTAACCCAGCAGGTCTTGAAGCCAGTGAATGTTACACTCAATATGCTGTGAAATAAGGGCATCTCTCTGATCTGTTGTAGTACATCTGAATATTCACCAAGATGAAATGCCTTGGGATGTTAGCTAGTTAGTAGCTGCTGAGCTTCTCAGCAGCTGTAATGTAAGTGCTCCACATTTTTACTGGGTGTTTTTTCTCCTTAGTAATAATATCCCTGCAATGCTTTGACCTGTCCAGCTAATTAAAAGCAAGAACTTCTGAGACTAGAAGTGTATTGCTTATCTAACTCAAGTGTAAAGGCTGAGAAATGAGAGAGAAGATTTGCAGCTTAATCTCTTCTATTTCATCCCCACACAGGATGGCCTTCTCCTCCAAGGTTATTCAGATTTCATAAACAGGATCCATAGTCAAATTCCTCAGATAACCTCAGATGGAAAGAGACTTCAGGTATAAAATGTTTGTGGTTTGGTTTCTTATTATTGTGGGGGTTTTTTTTGTTTGTTTTATTTGCTTAAATATTTTTGGGGGTGTGTGGTGTGCTCTGCTTTCAGTTGTTGACTATTATTTGGCATGGAGCATGCTTCTTTAGAGTTCCCAAAAGCTCTTGTCCAAAACTAACACGTGTTCAGTGAGTTCAGTAATTACCTGTGAAAATACTTTTAGCATTCTAGATGTTGAAACCTAGTGTTCAGGATTTTTCAGTTTAATTTGAATTATTTATATATAAATCTAGCAAACATGACTGAACACATACTTTATGATTTCTAAAGTATTAATAATCTTGATTCATCAGCTTTCAATAGTTCTGCATTCTTCCTACTAATTTTTTTGGGTCTCTGTAACAGAGTAGTTAAGCAACTCATATTGTGTCCTGACTCCTGCCAACTGAGTGGTTCCTGTCATGAGGAAATCCAGCCATTTTGTTTTGCTACATTATGCTATTCAGCTACATAACATTCATCCAGTTCTACTCTCACCTTTTTGGGCTGGGAGGATCTTCAGTGGTATCCATATGACTCTTTTCAGGTGATTGTGTGCTCTGCAACACTGCATTCTTTTGATGTGAAAAAACTATCCGAAAAAATCATGCATTTTCCCACCTGGGTTGATTTGAAAGGAGAAGATTCTGTCCCTGAAACTGTACACCACGTAGTTGTGCCTGTAAATCCAAAAACTGATAAACTCTGGGAAAGGCTCGGCAAGAATCATATCAGAGTAAGTGAAAATTGAGGTTATTTATTTAACCTTCAGAACAGGGGCCTAATATTGAAGAATTTTTTGCTGGCTGTTGGAATACCTTAATGTGAAATGGTTTGTTCCATGGTAGTCAGCATCATATCAGAAGTATCATAACAGCTCAGTGTTACAAACACAACTGAGGAAGAGCATGACAGAGTAACAGTCTGATTTGCACTAGAGAGCAATGGCATTGTGCTTTTTCACCCATTTCACAGCTAATGGTCCATGGCCTAACTGTACTTAGTATCTCTTTTCTGACTTGGCAGGAGAGAATAAACCTGCCAAGATGGATCATTCTATAAGGTAGTTCTGTCCTCAGCCCATGTGAGATGAGCAGTTTTTACAGGAATGGATTTCATATCAGACTGCATTTGAGATTCCAGATTCTATATTCACCTAACACCTATTCATGTGAGAAGGTGTTGGTTGTTCAGGTCTTCAGTATTCAAGTTCTGAATAACCTGGAACCATATTTTGTTCCTGGCAACTCTGATGCAGTTACAAATCTGTAGGTTTTCTTAATCACTGTTTGTCTTTGGAGCCTCTGTTTGTCATGTGTTAGTACCTTTTCATTAAGTCTTAGTGTGAGTTTATTTCTTTCAGATTTTAGGTTTATATCTGATTCAGCCTAGCATTGGGGAAAATATAAGGAATTACTATTTGTGTGATTTAACCATGTTTTGCAATATCTTTTGATTCAGGTTTGTGTAGTTTTAATTCTTCACTTTGTTCAAAGGCGTTTCCTATCCAGTGTCTATATAAATAGTGGTGTTGTCCTTTTTTTATGAATAAGTTTTGTATTGTTAAGTACAAGACTTTCCTTTAGCTAAAGGTTGGTAAACATGGCTGGTGGGAGAACAGAATGCTAAGATTACTTCTAAACTTTTGTTTCTTCCTAGTTACAAGTTAATGGAGTTAAGTATTTCTCTGTGAGAGTGGACTACTGACTTAGGGGGCTTTTTTGTTTGTGTTTTTCTAGACTGATGAAGTACATGCAAAAGACAATACACGACCTGGCGCTAACACTCCAGGTAATGAGCAGCACTAAGAAAGAGTGAAATTTTTGTAAATGTCTTCAATTAAAGGTAAATTGTAGTAGATAACTGGCCTTGAGTCATGTTCCTCCAAAATTTTATTTCTACATTCTCATAGTCTTAAAGAGAAATGTGTTTCTGTAACTGGGAAGTGGGAAAGAGACTTGAATATATATTTTGCAGATTTATAGACAAGTGTTTGTTGGTGTGTATAAGAAACCTGAAACTTCTGAATGCTTATTGTATCCTTTATTGTATCACCTTGGAGCAGAGGGGCATGGAAGGGAGAGGTACAAACTGAAGGTTTAGTTACTTGCTCTAATAATAAAAGTTTGACTGTCTACTTGAAGGCTAGAGAATTTCAAAGATACACAGTTCAAAGATTCTTCATGTTTTTAAACAATTTGAGTGAAATAACTTCTTTTTTTTGATTTAGAAATGTGGTCTGAAGCTATTAAAATTCTAAAAGGAGAATACACTGTTCGAGCTATCAAAGAGCACAAGATGGATCAAGCCATTATCTTCTGCAGGACTAAAATAGACTGTGATAATATGGAGCAATACTTCATCCAACAGGGTGGAGGTAATGTTTTCATGTCAACCTTACTCAGCTCACTTTTCTCACTTCTGGGTTTTTTCAACACCAGATTTGTATGATAGAGGTCACCAGTCCTGGGACACAGCATAAAGAAAATTGTGCTTCTGCTTTTTATGCACTCACTGGGCATAAAATTCAGAGTTATGTAGCAGGCAGCTGCAGGGTGCCCTTTGTGAAAGAAAGCAATGAACAGTCTTGTGCCTCTTCCAGATAGTTCTGGAATGGATGGACCATCATGCACCAAAATTTGAGCTAGTGAGAAAATACATGGTGCCTCTGCTGAAACATACTAGTAAAATTGATAGCTGATAAGGATAAGAGACATGGGAAGAGATGTTCACACTTAAGAAGACATAGAAGGAGAAATGTGGAAGAAAACACAGGAACGGTGAAAGGGATGTGTGAGGAGAAAGATGAAGATGAACATTTGTAGAAATGCAGAAATTTAGAGCAGGAAGGAGTAACGAAAAATGCCTGTACAGATGTGCCCTTGGGAGGAGGGAGAAAGAATGTTTAACTACTTGTCTTGTGTATTTTTTCTACCCCAATACCTGAAATTCTTTTCCAGTTCTGTATGATTCTCTGTCATAGCTTTTATGTGACATTATTAATGCCTATAAATTCTTTC
Source organism: Passer domesticus (assembly GCF_036417665.1). Taxonomy (NCBI): domain Eukaryota; kingdom Metazoa; phylum Chordata; class Aves; order Passeriformes; family Passeridae; genus Passer; species Passer domesticus. Next base: position 12,866,915 of record NC_087476.1, on the reverse strand, counting down.
AGGCCCTGATAGGAAGGGACATCAGTTCTCATGCGTCTGTCTACATGGTGATAGAAAACCTCAAGAAAGAAAGCAAAATCTGGAAAGATTTAAGGTGATGCAGCAGATTTTTGAAGGCTTTTTCATCACTTCCCAATATCTGAATTCCTGTGTTAATTTGTGTTCCTAGTTCTCCATTTAAATTAAATTGCACTCAAATACTTTATGTCCCACTTCTTGAAATTGTAAGGCACATTTTCTGTAGGTGGAAGTCTGTACTGGTAATCAGTATGACCTTTGTGAGTTTGAATTCAGAAGATAGTAGGCTTACATTGAAATAAAAACCTAACTTTAAACTCTGTAGTAATTACACTGTTTTTTCAAGTCTTTACTACTTGGTTACTTAAAAAAAAAAGTTAAAATATTATAGTTTAGTTTTGATTAAGCCATTTGTTGATTTTTGTTTTGCCCTATGGTGCTGGGGAAATAAATAAGGATGTAAATTCGCCAAGCTATTCATGCTTTATTTGAAGTGTTCCTAAGTATACAGAGACATTTCAAGGCGAAGGCAGTGCAAAGGACTATGATTTCATTGCTTGGGATTTTGCTTGCTGAATTTAGCACAACATTTCATTAAAGCTCTGTTTTTGCAGAGAGGGGATGTCCGTTTCTTGATCTGCACAGATGTTGCTGCTAGAGGAATTGATATTCACGGTGTTCCATATGGTAAGACATAGTTTTTTAAACTTAACCTGTTGAATTGCGCTGGAGCTTAAATATATTGGCAGTCCTGTCAATATATTAAGTCTCTTAAAATATTATAATTTTAAGAGATGTAGGCTTACAGGCTTAAACTAGGCAATATTTAATTTGGTTGTTCACCATAAGTTCTCAAGTACTTGATGTTCTGCATTTTTGGAAATTGTTAATTTGGTTTTCCATTCTTGCCAAAAAGTAATCAGGGAGAAAGCAGTTTGAGACTGAGAGCCTGTATTGCAGGTATTGCAGGTTACACCTGTAACTGTTGTAATAAAGTATGTACATAGGCTAAGGACAGGAATTGCAGCAATCAAAATAATTTTTTAGGTGTTTGATCTCTGACCTTACCTCATACATTTAAAAAAAAAAATCTTGTGTTCTGTGTGAACTGTGTCTGTGTTACACAGTTATCAACGTGACGCTCCCTGATGAAAAACAGAACTACGTTCATCGAATCGGGAGAGTCGGCAGAGCCGAGAGGTACGTGTGTGTTCAGAGCAGTCACCAGGTGTTCTTGATATTATTTGTTGTTGTTTCACAAGGTGGCAATAGTTACTGAAATACATTTCTCCCTCCCTTGTCTCCTAATATTTCAGGATGGGTTTGGCAATCTCCCTTGTGGCAAAAGAAAAAGAAAAGGTAATTACACACCAAAGCAAAGATGAGCAGACATTATTTACCTAAGGTTCTGTCCCCAGCTGCTATCTGGCCTTCTTATCCTGCATTGAAAAACTGCTTTTTTGTCCCTGCTTAATTGAAGGAAAACTTAAACAGATTCTTAAAACGAATCATAAAAAAACTTAAACATGAATTCTTTTTCATGCTATAATTAGTCAAAATGAATTTACTAAAGTATTTCATGAAGTTTAGAGGTAATTTTGCATTATTTCTAGGTTTGGTACCATGTATGCAGTAGTCGTGGAAAAGGGTGTTACAACACTAGGCTGAAGGAAGAAGGAGGTTGTACCATATGGTACAATGAGATGCAGGTAAGCATTTTGCTTAAATGTTCCCCCATTCCTCTAAAAGACTCAAGAATAAAATATGTCTCAGCTGTGTAGTTGAAGTACAAAATCTAGTCTTAGGGTGTTCATAACCTTTGATTCCATTTAAAGAAGAAATTGGAAGTATTTTCAAGTTATATGTTCTCTAAATTGTTTCATTATAAAAACTTATTTTAATATTTCCAGCCAATGTTGTTGGAGTCTTCCTAATCAAATTTTAAGATTTAGAGGATGTTAATTATACACTTGTGTTTAGTTGGTTTGTTGCAAAATTGTCACTTAAACCTGTTATTTCTCTAAACTGGAAATAGTTTGTCACTTAAGTAGGTTTTCATTGGGATTTCTATATATCAGCTATGAGTGCACGTTAAAAAGCAACACTTCTTTCTCTAATAAAGAAGGGCAAATACACCTAATCTGTGATAAAATAAGCTTGGACTATGAGCTCTATTAGGAAGTAGCCTCATTCATACAAGTAGGGTAGTGTATGAAACGAAGACTTCTAGATAGGGTAAAACCATGCTGAAATTGGAAATGAACTGGTGTAGTCTGAGCTAATAAAAATGGGTTATTTTTCTGTATCTGTGACCAAATTGTTTTCTGTACCATTCCTGTTCAAACTACTCAAATGTGACTGTTCAGAACACTAGCTGGACTGGTCTTTGACCATAAGGGTACTAAAAGACTTCTTGGATTTTTTTCTCTTAGTTGCTGGGGGAGATTGAAGAACACTTAAACTGCACTATTGCCCAAGTTGAACCAGACATAAAAGTACCAGTGGATGATTTTGATGGGAAGGTTACATATGGGCAGAAAAGAGCTCTGGGCGGTAAGAATGAACTACTCTCAAGTTCCCTTGCTGTGCAGTGCTCAGTTTCCTGGTTGTCTCCTGTGTCACAACAGAATAGACTATAAATAAAAAAAATATAGATTATAAATAAATGGATTATAAAAAGCTGCTAGCTCTTTGCTATCTTCTGCATTTGTTACATGCAGCCTATGAGTTGCAAGTGACAAGAGTATGTGTATACCTGGTTTTGGTTTTTTGTGGTTTTTTTCTAAATAAAGTAATTCACTCTCTGAACGACTGTGGTTGGGCATTGTTAGTTCTGCTGAAAAATAGCTTTGAACACATAATTTAGATTGTATCTCTTTTGGCAGGTGGACTGTATAAAGGCCATGTGGATATTCTGGCACCTACAGTACAAGAGTTGGCTGCCCTTGAAAAGGAAGCTCAGACATCTTTCTTGCATCTTGGCTATCTTCCTAACCAGCTGTTCAGAACATTCTGATTGTGCCATATTGGAGAGAAGGCTTGAGTTAATAAATGCTCTGCCCTGCAAATACAAAAATCCCACACTGTTTCTGAGTAGAGGTAGTTAGAAAGTGATCAAAACTAAATATACTTCTTGCATGAGGAACAGAGTGTTCAGCACTGTTAACTTTGAATAAGCTGTTCTAATAAAATAAAACAAGTCAAAGATGAAATGGTTTTGTTTGGGTTTTTTTTGCCTTAAAGGATTAATTTGCAGAATGATTCTTTGCATGGTTTGTTAATTTATTGAAAGTATAAGGGTAGTTAGGCAAATATGGGAGGAGAGTTTTATATTTCTATTTATTTATATTTTACATTATTTCATTATATGTATACTGTAAATTTTTAATGCTGGGCTGACTAAAGATAGATTTGTATTCATTCAGACAGCTGTTTATACTAAATAAGAAAAAAATACAGATCTCAAGTAGATGTTTGAAGCTCTTTGTTATCCTAAACCCCTACATTCAGGCTGATAACTGCATTTTTATTCTATAGTTCTAGACTTTTCACAGTTAATGGTTCTTAAATTTCTGAAATGGATTGTACAATAGTGTAGCAATATTGCTACAAAGACTTCTACAACACTTTTGAATTCATAGGGGAGTACCATGCAAGTATCAATGCATTTAATAAAACTGCAGGAAAAGCTTTTTCACGCAGCAATATAGGCTGAAGTATTTAATGCCTCTTGTGCTGCTTTCAGACAGGTTGAATTTTTTCAGTTGAAGTTACTGCTGTCTGGTGAGGAATTTCTTTTTAGCTTTTTTTTTCCTCTAGTGACGCTTGATGATAATTAGAAATTTCAGTGACTGCCCACAAATTGTCATCCAAATATCTCAGGTCATTGGGAATGTCAGACACCCACAAATCCAAGTAAGCTTCTGCCTTCTTTTTGAAGTCATCTTTTCACAGAGCATTCCATCCCCTTGGAAAAGCAGTGACAATTTGAACTCGGATTGAGCAAATAATTATTTGTAGTGTTACCTGAAGAGGGCAAACTGAGAGCCCCAGGGATTGTAATAAAAACCACAGATTTCTAAGTAATTTTTAAAAAGTACTGCATTTACAGCAATTTGTGATATTACTTGATCCCAAGGAGAGGGGAGATTACATGGGATGCTCACCATTAGAACTTGGGAAGAAAAAGTTCTATCGTGTTGTGTGGGTCTTGTCAGACAAAAGTAATGGAATCTGTCAATCCTAAATCAATCAAAGTTAATTTCTTGCAATGCCTAAAATCATTTGGATGCAGAAGGAATTAGATCACTCATGTTTGCCAGTTGAAGCTGAGATTAAAATCAGTTTCATCTAGTTTAGACATATATCTTGGGAAATATTTTTAAATCACAGGGAAATGGTGGAGAGATGGAATCAAAGTCTTAGGAGCGTTGATCTTTTTGTTGAAATGTGACATTCTAAATTTGCTACATGCTCCCCAAGTGCTGATATCTTTCAAGATTTGCTGTTGGGATCCAAATTACAAATCATGACGAATTAGGGCTGAAAAGAATGATCCTAAAAATGAAAATCCCCACTGCTGTAATCACTAATCTCTAGGAAAAGTATTTAGATCAGATGCCATATAAGCTAGCAATTGTTTTGAGGGATCTGGCCTGGGGTTTTTATATTCCAGTTACTGCTGTCTTAAACCACTAAGATTGACTTACTGGAAAACTTGACTTTTTTTTTCAGAAAGCAAGTATGGCTATTTAAAAATAAAAAATCTTAAAAACCAAAGTAAAATAAAAAGTTGAATGAAATTACACCAAATTAAGTTCAGACAATTTTGATATGATGTTCACTGCCTTTTGTTATCTTTATTTGGGAATGAACATGCCTTTACACCTGGTTACAGGAAGTGATAAGCCATATCTAGATAGACTGGCATGATTCCAGTTAAAAGCTTTAACCACCTCTCTTGAGCCAAGCACTGATGCTCTCACACCAGTCGAAGCTATGGAGATGTTTTTGTGCTGGATATTAAAAGTCAACAGATACCCTAGGGAAAAAAAAAAAAAAAATCAGCATCAGATGATGTTGTACATCTCACGGGAATGCTCCAAGTGATTGCAAAAAAGTAAAAATCCTGTCGTAGAAATCGAGTTGCCTGATTTTTGTCTGTATCTCCAGAGTCACCGCCCGGGCAGGCTGCGGGGCTCGCGTGTCCCCGTGCCCGGGGCTGCTCCGGCCGCTCGCCCGCGCCGGGGCTGCGCGCCTCGTGGTGGTGCTCGTGTCTCGCCTGTGGCCCTTCCTACACCCGCCTGCTGCTCCCAACTGGGTCAATTACATTCTCCCTAGCCTTTTTTTTTTTTTTTTTTTTTTTTTTCTCTTTAGAAACAAACAAACTCCTAAACTAAAAAGAACTTAAAGCTGTTGGAGCTGTCTGTGTGGAACACAAACTCACAATCAAGGGTTCTTGCTCCACTGTCTGACTTCTCGCAGCTTGAATAAACATGCAGTGTGAGCTGTTCAGATTGTTAATCCACTAATTTCTGCTTTAAAGGGCTTGTTCCTTGTCTGGGTACAAAGCTAATTCTTGCTACTGTACATGTCAAAACTGTGTTTATTTTTCTTCTCAGTGCTGATTTCTAGGGCTTGCGAACTGAAAACAGAAATAAAAAATAAGCTTTCATCAGTGCCCCTGGCAATATTTGTTGCAATTTATTGGCTTTAAAATTGTGTAAGCAAATCCTATGTAGGCATTGTTGCTGTGCTTCAGCTTTTCTGACCAAAAGGAATGTGGGAAATTCAAGATTAGCCTGAGTAAAATGAAAAAAATACAAATTCTAGTTTTAGCCTTTCTTTTTACTAGTTATATTTTAATAACTGCTATAAAGTTGGCTTAGGGAGATATTTTTGTTTGGTTTCTTGAGTTTATCACTTGCTTACTGGAGCACCCTTGTTCAATAGCTTTGTATTTTTGACTAATTTGCTTTAGCACAATGTCTTTGGGAGAACTCACATTCTTATTGGATGATTAACTATTCATTTATAACTGCTAGTAGTAATCTTTCTTTGTTTTCCTTTACACTCCTATAAAGGTTCCTTTTATGGAAGGGAAAAGGATACAGATGGTGTTTGCCACTCAGTGTCCAAACTGCTGAGCTGGGGCCCCCTTTTAGCAAGCTCCAAAGGCAGGAGGAGTTTGCTGGTCCCTTAGCTTTAAGTATGGCTCTGTTTTGCTACTGTGAAAGCAGACAAAATTGCTGCTGGCAACACAGACTTGTACTTCAGTCTTCTCATGTTTATGGAATCACACATACAAATAAACGTGTCTGGTCTATTTGAAGAGGTAATTGGCCTGTGGTCACTGCCATATGTGAATATCCATATAATGCAGTAAGCTGGGCTCCTGCTTAAACCAATTAGCAAAATAGCTGCATCTCAAGTAGATTAGGTATATGTAAGAAAGAGGAAAAATGGGTGAAAGATTCAAAGGATGAACTTTACCAAGAAGTGTGTAGCCTGCTGCCTTGGGCCTCTGTAGCTAGGGAAAATGTAACAGATAGGGACACTTTGATAAACCCTTTATCACTGCAATTACACCACCCCTTGCTGTTGACAAAATGAAGTTATACAAGAGGCGAAGAGGATCGAAACCTGTCTTGTGTAAGGAGTTGTCTAATAATGCTTTATTTAAAAGTTTAAAAGCAAAAAGTTGCCACTTTTCAGAGTTGCTACTTGTTCCAGTAACTAATACATTTAGTCAATTATGAGCAGGGTCTTTATAATTTCTTATTAAAATTTGTCTAAAACTCACTGTGCTTCTTGCAGTGATTTTTGTCTGTATCTCTTGAGTTCTAAAAAATGTGTCCAGATCCACAGATGGAAAAACTGAGGTAAAGAGACGTAGCAATCTGCTGAATGTCAGCCAAGACTGGCAAGAATTGTCATAATATCTTTGCAGCAGTAATATGTTAAATGCTGTTTCAAGATACTCAGCACGTGAATGAATTACTCTTTTTCATAATGGTTGTTATTATGGGAGAACATAAAGGTACATTCATGAAGCATATCCCATGACTGCTGAGTACTGCTGCTTACTGGAGTGCCTAGGGTGTGTAGCAGAAAATTTCTCTTGTCCTGAAGGGATTTTCTTGATTTAATATTTAGCAGAAAAATTAAAAATACAAACAGCTAATACATGGAGAGCAGATTGCTGGAATTCAGATTCTAGCTAGCATTGAGCTAACACTGTTGTGGGTGACAGAATAATCTTGCCTCTCCTGAAATTACAAGTCTCCTTTCTGTAGGTGTTATGTTGGACCTGCCAGTGCTGGACAAAAAAAATGCAGGTACCCTGTCTGAACAGCATGAAGAGCTTGTGTTTAGACAACTTAAACCATCCTCTGTGTAAAACAGAGCTGAATTTAAAAACTCTAACCCATATGGAAACATCATAGTACTTAGATTTCCTGAACTGTGTTGCCTCTTCAGTTTGCTGTCTTTGAAGAGCATTAAATTGTCCAGTGGTAAGTTCCTTCTGTTTGTTGATTGTTGCTCATAGAAGCTAAACTCATAGAAGATTTGGATGGTATCAATTAACACCATCCTTCCAAAGATGCCTTGTTGGGAACCAGCATCCTTTTAACCAGAGCTGTAATTGTGTTAGAATTAGTTCAACTTCTTGTGTGAGTAAGAAGAATATATCCTACATGAAGAATGTCATGTAGGATAACAAAATAATAATAGAAATTACATCCAAATTGCTTTGAGTGGCACTTCTGACTCTTTGGTGTGTATCAGTATGATGAGTAGCCACTGTGTTATTTAGGTTTTAAGCAATGTGATCTGTTCTATTCTATTCTACTAAAAAACTTCTGTGATTGTTTTTGATTGTTGCAGTTCCACTGAGCAATAATGGTATTTTTAATGAAGTGATTCAAAATAGAAAGTAGAGAATTGTTAGGATACAGCACATGCAGTTATGCTTTCCCCAGCCCTGTACCAAATGCAGTAATAGGTTTAAGGGGTTTTTATTGAGTCTTAACCTTTAAAAATTTTTTTAAAAAATTAAAAAAAAAACAACTTGCATTGCTCTTCCTTATAACAAGAATTTAAGCTGTGTTTGGCTGAAATGGTTAAAAAAAAATTACAAAAAGATAGTCCGTTCACCTCTAAGCACTGATCTTTTGTGGTATTTCTAATGATCTGAAAAGTGAGAACAGGATTTAAATTCAGATTAAAAATTGTAAAATAGTCTGAAGTCATCTGTAATTTTCTGTCAGCAGCCCAAACTTTGGTTAGGAGTTTTGCCAACAGCCATTGTTGCCAGGTGATGCTTTTAACTATGGACTGCATTTAGTCCAAGTTTCTAAAACTATGTAGTGCTGAGTATATGGTAAATATATCTATTTTTTTTCTGTATTTTCGTGCTAAGATTTAACTTTTCTATGGTATGTTCAAACAGCTTTTCCTGATGGGTTAAAAATAGTCTTTATATCAAAAGGAGGAAAAAGTTTGTTGTTAATCTTTCCATATTAAACTTGGGGTTTTCTCCTGAATAATGCCTATGGTATCAGAGGCTTCCTCCATATGTTTTACTTATCTCATTTATCGTGTAGGTAACTTATGTAAATGCTGTGCTTCAGGATGCAGTCTCCTTAAAAAAGCAGGAAATCCCTTGGAAACTGTCCAAGTAAACACTGCACAGGCTACTGAAGCAATCAGAAATATGGGTTTGTATACAAAAAATATTTTCATCAAGCCTATATAATACCCCCTTAAAGTTGTCTCTTTTTTGTAAGACATCCAATAAAGTGACCTTTCTACTTGTTAGGCCCTGTGTGCATCCAGTTGCCTCTCCTTACCCTACTGATGAAAAGTGAGTTAACTTTTATTCCTGTATCAACAGGATTTGTTTCCATGGTGGCTTTTAGTTTACAGCTCTTGAAAATCAACCATGGGCTGGGGAGAAAATGTATCAGGGTAAGATAAGGAAGAAATGCAAACTACCTAAATTAAAGAAGAAATGCAAATCAAATCCTGATTGAGACCTAAATTGCCAGCTTGAAAATAATCTTCTACATAAGTGTTTCCATAAGTTACATGATTTGGGGTAATTAGGTTTGTGGTGCCCAAACATGCTCTGGTTTTAAGGTTATGATCTTCAGAGATCAGTGTCTTGCAATCTTAAAATCTTTGTGATAATCTTGACTGCAAATCAATATACAGCAAATACAAATTCTCTTTACTCTTTTGCATACTGCTATTGTTGAAGGCAAATTAAAATAATGTGGTTTGATATGCCATGATGGAAAATCCTCTCACTGCAGCATCTGTGTTTCAGCAAGATGTCAATCTCTGCAGCTCATTCACAAATCCCAACCTCGGCAACATTCTGGTTCACATTAGGTTTATACTGAACAAAATAGAGTGTAACAAAAGTAAGCAGGAAGCAATTCCAACCCCAAATGAGGCTATTCCAGTGTTATTAAATGTTTAATAAAAAACTTAACAAATTGCCAACTCAGGTAGAAGTTGTGGAATGCTATTGTTTCTCCTTTTGTATAGTGATGCTCTGTTGTTCAAAGTATCACATCCAGCAGCCACAATTTCTTAGGCAATACTTACCAAATTCAAGCCTCTAACTCATTTATTTGAAGAAGCAATCCCTAACTCCACCAGACTATTTCCTGCATTAAACTAATTAACCTTCAGACAGAAATTAGGTCTTGCAGAGGTGGTTGTTTCCTAAGAGAGCAGCCACAGTGCTCCTGACAAGTGTTTGATGTGGAGAAAGAAAGTTTTAAAGAAGGAGTTGATTTCCAGAGGTGCTGTTGCTATGAGAAACAATTTCCAGTATTACATGTGTTATCTTACATGGCTTATCTTAGTTGTATTGTTAAATGGTTTTTTTTATTGTGTCAGCAGCAAGTACTTCGTTTTGTTTGCCATACAGACTTTATAAGGTTTTTTCTGCAAAGCTTTTTGTATTAAAAAGTATTATATATGTATAATTTTATAGGATCAATGTCAGGAATTTGCCTTAGTTTTACTAATTTAATCTGTTCCTTTAACAAGAACAAAACTGGAGGGGGGAGATACCAGTGGGCAAGGATAGCCCATCCAACGCTTAGTTTGATACAGTGAAAAGTTTTTGCCTGGAGTTCTGCTTACACCTACCTGTGTCACAAGTAAGCCCTGTCTTTTTTATGAACTGACCCTATTTCAGACTCACCTTTGCATGATCCATCACATCCTTGGTTCACCTGCCTGTACCAGATGCTGTGGTATTGCTTTCCCTTACCTGTGGTTTAGGGGATGTGCTCAAGGGAAGACCAAAGATATCCGCCAGGTAAGGAGGGTACAACAGGACAACATTCCTCCCAGAACACTGGCTAGCATGAGACCTAAGAAGGGGCAAAATTAAGAGCAGTAGTGGAATGGCACTGTAAATCATTCTACATTTGACTGGGGGAAAAAAAGGTGAATCACATGGCACAGTCTGCTTTATTTTTCTAAAGCCCTTGTTTTGCCACTGTGGTAGATGAGAGCTTTCCTGAAGTGATGCCTTCTGATGCCTGTCAAGATTGGCTCATTTTCCTCACTGCTCTCCCAGAAGGGAATTATATGAACTCTTGGGCTCAAAAACATTCTTTTGAAGGAAAAAAACAGGAAGGATGAGGTTGAGAAATAGTAAGCATAATGAAGAAAGGAGCAAATTTAAGATGATCCTTGATTTCCTTGAGCATCCACTCTATCCACCACAAAACCCATTTCTTGTGCCAGCAGAAATCTTTTTCATAAGTTCTGCTGTGTCAGGAGGAGAAAGGTGCTTTTCTTTCTGTGCCAAAAAAATTGTCCTTTAGTTACACTGTTTTATTTGAGAAACCACGGTGTGGTTCAAGATACTGTTTCCTGGAGCACAGCACTTCATGTAAGGAATGAGATCGTTATGGTTGGTTGAACCCATGTAGCTGAGCAAACATGTCAAGGCTGAATGTGTTGGAAGTGAGTATAAACAGATTCCATGCCCTGAGAGGTAATTCCTGAATGGTGGCAAAGATGTGTAATTATTGCTAAATTTACCAGCATAATTGAAGTCCTCTAGTCAATTATAGGTGATAACACTACTTGTGCACACTGACAAGAACTTATGGGAATAACTAAATTGCAGGTTAGTTGGCTGGCTCTGTGTGTGGTTTTGCTGTTTGAAAGACTCACTAAATTCCCTCTTGTGCTAAGGAGTGGTCTGTCACACAGCCAAGGACTAGGTTGGGGACTACATTTTGGTTTATACTTTCTCTTATAACAAAAAGAATTTGTAGTTTGTAAAGGTCTAGGAAAAGGCTTCAAGGTTGATTTACTTATTTATTTATTTCCTGTTTTGCATACTTTCAAAGATTCATAGAAAGATTTGGGTCGGAAGGGACCTTAAACATCATCCAGTTCTAATGCCCTGACATGGGAAGGGACACCTTCCACTAGACCAGGTTGCTCAGAGCTACATCTAGCCTGGCCTTGAAAACTGTCAGGGATGGGGCATCCATAACTTCTCTGAGCAACCTGTGTCAGTGCCTTGCCACTTTCACTGTGAAGAATTTCCTCCTGGTGTGCAATCTAAACCTTCCCTCTTTTGGTTTAAGGCCATTTTCCTGTGTCCTATCAGTACATGTCCCTGTAAAAAGTCCCTTTCCAGATTTTCCTTTTCCTTTTTTCTCTGAAAGTAAGCAAGTGTTTTGTGATTATTAAGTGATTATTGTGTATCCAGACTGACAGATCAGGAGCAAGAAGTCAGTCTGGATGGGTCTGACCAGGACCAATCATGCTTCATGGCAAACAAAGTCTGCTGGACAGGTGGGATGAATATGTGGGAATGCTGATTTTTATTAACAAAGTGTGCATTGATACACCCTCAAAGAAGAGTGGGAGGATGCAGTCTGTTTTATTGCCACTGAGACTCCCAGACAGATCACATGCTTGGCTGCTCCTGTGGTTAGCTGGGGATGACCTTGCAGCCTGTCTGTGAGAGGGACCCTCACATTATAGCCCCTGCTCTTCTTTAGGCATCATTCTCTGTTGTTGTACTGGATGCAAGTTTTAATTATACCCATATAGATTTGCAAATGTTTTCCAAATAGAAAAATTTTTAAATTGCCTTTGGATAGTTCAGTTTACCTCAACATCCCTTTGCTGTAATTTTAGTTGATCAAAATCAGCTAAGGAGTACTTAGCTAAGGATTTGTAGACAAATAAAACGCTACTCTTGCTGACATACTGAAAGACAGCAGTGGAACACCATGACTACTGGAATCCAGCTGACTTTCTACATAAGTACTGGGGAAAAATTCACAAATATCTATTCAAAAATCTGCTTCAAAAAGTGAGAAGCAGTCTGGATGACCATGTTTTAAGAAGTCTTTGTATGCCACTGTGCCTTATAGATAGGTGGCATCAGGATCATGGAGGTACCCCAAAAAAGCTGTGTGATAATGGTGTTATATACTGTTGCTTTTTCTACAAATGCAAGGGATTTACTGAAAAATGGTAATGATAATAGAGTTAAAATGATTTTGCCTTTAGCAGCACTTTTTTGGGGGGAAGTTTTGAGTCATACAAGTCTAAAAGATGCTGATTTGCTGATGACAAAAATGGTCATCCTTTAGCTTACATTGCTTTCTATGTGTCTAAACAATTTTGGTAATAGCTTTCTGAAGCAAGAGAGAAAATACCAAACTCTCATGTACTAAATAAAATTGTAGCATTATTTAAAAAATAATCACTCCTGCAAGTATACTCTCAAATGAGCTCCATCTGGAAATTTAAATTGCAAAGGTGATTCTAGGAGCACACATCTCTCATGTTTCTGTGTTAAGCTTCTAGGATTCTAACTGGATGAGGATTTTTTTCCACCTATAAATTTGGTGTCACCATGAAATGTGAGTTCATAGACCACAGAAAAATTCAATTCATACACATTAATCCTCTTGTGTGTCAAGAAAGCTATGACTTTCATATGCTTTTATGCTTCTCACAATGTAAGATAATAATGCTCTATATATTAAACTTCAATATCTTAGAGATGCAATCAAAAAACCCCAATTTAAATAAAGCTAAGGGTCTTCCTAAAATGTAAAAGCAAAGAATTGTGAAGCTCAGGTAGGAAATTCTGGTCTATATTATATTCTTCAGGATTTTCAAGACCCCTGCTGAGTGCTACTGGATTGTCTGCTGTGTCTAAACCTGCACTGATGTAGGAAGAACTATATGTACGTCCTGTTTGTGAAGTTAATCTACAGATCATAGAAATGGAAACTTCATCTGGACTGAAAAGCTGTCTATAATGAAATTTTGTCCTTAAATAAGTACCTAAGGAATATGGTACAGTCATGTCTGTGATTCTTTGATAAAAGTTATTTTACTGAGTGCTCAAGTACCTCACAAAGAAGTAAGTTTTCTAGTCCTCAAATCATTCCTGTGACTTCTACTCAAACTCTAAGTCTCCAGGATTGTTCTTTGTCTCTGTGTACCAGCACCAGGGGTGCTCCAGCAGAATTTCCAAGCACAGAGTTAATGCAACCTCCCTTCCTTCTGTGCCCAGTAATGATATTTGGCCTTTAAAGTAGGGAATCATGCTGAAAACTTGATACTTCTGTCTCTCATTCTTCCCCCCCTTTTTTTTTCTTCCAGAGACCGTTTGAGGTTACAACCTAGAAGCAGTGATTATTCTCACAGGTAATACTATATGTGTGGCCATATATAGGATCAAAGTAGTTGTTTATTGGGTTGTGAGCTGGCTCTGGGTTTTTTGGTTTTTTTTTCTGGATTTTGATACAAAACCCCTCTACTTTCTCAATGATGGAATGCAGTGTGTTTGGAGACCTGTCAGTCACATAATTTTACTGATATGAGCTATGGTACATTTTTGTCACCATAGTTTCTTATTTAATAAATGAATAGATAAATAAGGCAGTGCCAAATCAATATCATAAAGTGATCTAAATATGTGGTTTCTCTCTGATTCTATTTTTGACGAAACTTGTAATTTCATAATAAAACCTAACAGTTTAGCTTGATGTAATCCCATGTTGATTGGCATTAATTACATTTTCCTCCTTTAACTTATTAACTAAGTCCTGCATCAGCCAGCTCTTTTGCTTAGGATCAATGTCAGTGTGACAGGCCTATAATTATCCAGGCTTTCTTATTTGCCCTTTTAAAATATCCTCAATTTCTCTATTGTTTCATGATGTATTGAAAATAAGCATGAATGGTCCAAAGGGTTCCTTCACAACCTGTCCCTGAAACCTTTCAAAAAAGTTATTTGAATGCTCCAAACTCTACATTTAGGAGCTACTTTTTAGTACCTTTCTGAAAATATTTTGACGTCATCATCAACTGAACATACAGGGGAAGCTTTATTCAATAATGCATTTTGGAAGTCCTTGGGAAATTCTTCTGTATTTTCACTAGCGCTATTGAGACTTTTTTGTTTGCAGATCTTAATCTTTTAATAATGGTTTTCAGATTCCCCACCTTGCTTTCTCACAGAATCAAGCAAAATCCTGTTCCTGTGTTTGATGTCTATTTGCTATGGCAATCACTGCAAAATCCAGGACTAGGGCTCCATTGTCAGAGGACAAAAGCGAAAGAGGGTGAGATTTGAGGTAAACATTATATTTATGGTGTTACAGGCTCACCTGGAGGCCACACATAAAACTTCTTTCTCTGTATGATTTCAGCATCAGATATTATGCCATGAAAGTACAAGATAAGGGACCTTTAGCAGAGCTGAAAAGGGGACACGAAGAGCCCAGTGACACAACAACTTTAGTTAGTGTAATGGGGAGGACAAACATGTTTGACAGCCTGTGCTGGAGCACGGGATAAGCCTTGTAGCATTGTTTTAAGATAAATGTAACCCATGAACCCTTAGACCCACTGATGTCTGTCAAACCTGATGTTCATTTGCTGAACAAGAAAAATAGCAGAAAAGCATATATATCAGTTAAATTGTGCAGGATAAAAAAGCGTCTTTGAAGCTGAATAAAGAGCAATAAACGTGATAGAGGGGATGCTTGATGGGCTCGCAGCCCTGGTGCCATGAACAGCTCCATTGTCAATTGTACCTTTGCTCTGACCACCACTTCTGGTGCTCCAGAGCTGGTGGGGTCCTGCCATGCATAAACACCATCAAATTGCTGCTCAGTAGTGGTAAAATCAGGGAAGGCTTCCTGTGCTGCTGCTGCAGCTGATGGCCTGGAAAAGGAATGCCTTTGAAATGGGCTGCAGTGTTTGCAGCTCCCCTTGATTGTTTCCATCTCTGCATCAATCCCCAATTCAACACAGTGTGAGCTGGCTGTGGGTGAAGGTGGGTATCCATCTGGCAAACAGCAAAAGGAAAATTTTATACCATCTTTTATAAAAAATGGATGCTGTCTGTATCTTAATTTCTAAAGCAAAAGTCCATGGTGAGTATACCTAGCTGCAGAAAGAAGATTATGTGCATCCTTTATCTCTTTGTGGCAGCACATTTCTCTCTGTGTTGGGTACATCTGCCCAGCTGGATTATCAGCTTCTTTTCAGTATTTCAGCCCAGTCCCTTTTTGTTGAAACTGGAGGCACATTCAGTTAAAGGTAAACCTAAGAAGCCAATGTATCCTAATGCTCAACATCTGATCATAATCCTTGTATAAACCACTATGAAATGTCAGGATAAAACTGGTAATAAATGGCAG